>NC_060174.1:101059892-101274892 GCF_021184085.1 Oncorhynchus gorbuscha | reverse complement strand
GAGCCAAAACGAAGTGAAAGAAGTTGGATTTCCGAAGATTTGATGGCGGTTGCTTCTCAAAATGAGCCCGGGCCAGACCCACTCCACTGTGGATAGACATGCAAGGGGTAGTCGTTGTTAGAGCATCACCAGACTTAAACGTTTGAAATAAGTTCTTAGCCTCTTAAAGAGTCAAACTTTTGTAAGTCCTGTTCATGTTTGCGAAGCGAATCTTTTGATACTAATTTTAAACCGTGCGACAAAATAGCCTGATTTGGAAAAAAGCAATGTTTAGAAGTGGGCTCTTTTAATGATGATGTTGAGTTGATATGCCTGTCAATACTCCAGGCTCGTGGCATTGATAGGTCTACGCAAGCCTATATAAGAAACATATTTCCATGGCCAATTTAATTAACATGTTTTTATTATCATGATATTATAGTTATTATATTATAACTAGTATGACTCCTATTTTAACTGTTCTGTCTATGTCCAAATAACAGTAGAGTATAGAAGTCATCCATAAGGCTACATGCTAAACACCCACTGGTGAGGGGAGCATCATTGCCGCGGCAAAGAAAACTTAAAACAATTCTTCGAGCAAAAAGCATGTACGCTAATCTGCAAGTGTAGCGACAAAAAAATATTTGGTCCATTGAAAATATAGTTTCCCAAAACAGTGTGGACTATGGACCATCCGTGCGCTAGTGGAGCCTTCGCGCCGGGAGGAAGAGCCTGTCTCCGGCTTCTTACCTTTGAGCGGCCGTGTTCGCATCCAACACCCCGGCTCCCTGCATCCATGTCCGAACTGCGTTCATCCCAGACCCGATGGGTTCCTCTTTCAAACTACTCCCACTCCTCTGGATGCTCTCCTGAATCCCAAACATTACAAAATCGCGCTCCCTCTCTCTCTGTTTACCTAGTGTCCCAAAATCAGTTTTCTCTAATCACAGGTAAAAGGCGGGCGTGGGCGTGGGATGGTGCTGGGTCCGCGTTGATGCCAGTGACAGTGTGTCTGTCTGTTTACTTCAAACCAAGAGAAAAATACGAAAAGAGTCCAAAGACGAGGTATCGAAATTCAGGTGCCTCATAGACAGAATCACTTCAAACGGTGATCAAAAGACAAACGAGCGAAACGCAAGACGGCGCAAATGAACAAAATCTCGCTCGAGGTTTTTGACGACGTCGCTCCTGTATTGGGGATAGTTGCTCTATGAGCGAGCGCCGGTGTCAGTGGGATCAACTAGAGCTTTCAGATTGTTCTCGATCAAATGTCTTCATCCCCTGACAAGTTTTTTCTTCCTTTACTCTCTCGTTGTTTCCTTTTTTTCCAATGATCTCTGTCAAATGGAAATGAATAAGAAATCCAGAAGAGGAGGACCCTTGTGTAGGCAGATCCCGTGTTGTTCCTCTTGTTCAAATGGGAGTGATTTGTGTCCCTTCCCAAAGGAATCCTATTTGACTATCTTTGAGAACTAAACACAAGCACACTAGCCCCAGCAGAGGGAAGAGGGAGTGACTGTAAGAGGCGGGCTGCCCCCAAACAAAGACGAGCCCAGTGTCAGATACGCCCAACCACGGCTCGCCTCATTAGGCGATGTATTTAAGGCCGCCCCTTCCCTTACCTCCACCGCACAACAGTCGCACTCCCGCAGCCAAAGCCAGAGATCACTTTAAAGGAGCTTTCGGAGAATGTTGCCAAAGATAACTCCATATCGAAACATTGGTTGCACGAAGTGAAGCGTACAGAGATTAAATTCGGATTAGTTCCGATATGTCTTGAAAACGTGTCTGACTGTGTAACCCCCGGTGAGAGATGTCTGAATCAGGTTTGGATAAAGCGCTGGTCTTGATGCGTTTCTGATTATGGGGAAAATATATATTTAAAAAAAACCTTTTTCAATATATCTAGTTTTAGTCTCTCATTGTTTGGCCGCAGTGGAGAGGGGAGAAGAGACGCGTTTGAGCACACCGGAATTTCTGTCTTAAACGATTAATGTAGGTTTAGCTAGGCTAGTGAAAAGTATAAAACTATACATGTCAACCCAAGGTTCACGTATGTAAAAACATTCTAACACCACTGTAAGACTTTGCACAGATGTCCGCACTTCAGATAAGTGGAAGTTTACATCGTTTTACACACTTTAATATATCCAACTGCAATATAGGAATAGAGAACAACATTTAGCCTAACTGTGTGTTTCATTTAGAAATGATATATATCCACATGAGTAGACCTATGTGCATGCAATACATGTTTTATTTAAACAAACTGATGCTGACTGTCAGAAGAGCCCTTATCATGCAATACATGTTTTATTTAAACAAACTGATGCTGACTGTCAGAAGAGCCCTTATCATGCAATACATGTTTTATTTAAACAAACTGATGCTGACTGTCAGAAGAGCCCTTATCATGCAATACATGTTTTATTTAAACAAACTGATGCTGACTGTCAGAAGAGCCCTTATCATGCAATACATGTTTTATTTAAACAAACTGATGCTGACTGTCAGAAGAGCCCTTATCATGCAATACATGTTTTATTTAAACAAACTGATGCTGACTGTCAGAAGAGCCTTATCATGCAATACATGTTTTATTTAAACAAACTGATGCTGACTGTCAGAAGAGCCCTTATCATGCAATACATGTTTTATTTAAACAAACTGATGCTGACTGTCAGAAGAGCCCTTATCATGCAATACATGTTTTATTTAAACAAACTGATGCTGACTGTCAGAAGAGCCCTTATCATGCAATACATGTTTTATTTAAACAAACTGATGCTGACTGTCAGAAGAGCCCTTATCATGCAATACATGTTTTATTTAAACAAACTGATGCTGACTGTCAGAAGAGCCCTTATCATGCAATACATGTTTTATTTAAACAAACTGATGCTGACTGTCAGAAGAGCCCTTATCATGCAATACATGTTTTATTTAAACAAACTGATGCTGACTGTCAGAAGAGCCCTTATCATGCAAGGGAAAGCTCGTGCCTTTCAAATGTGTTACTGAATTTCAGGCTGTATCAATGCAAGGCTGTGTGATGGGCCCATATATCAAGGTTACAGTCGTGAGATGAGTTCAGAAAATGTGATAAGCAGGGCTAATATCAAGACATGGTGTTGAAGATACTGTATTATTTTTTTGTTGGTGAGAAAATTGGATTGCAGTTTTGGTCTCAGGACCAAACTCTGCTTTCATGTGGTGGAGAAATGCGGCAGACATACGGAGTTGTTTCACAAAGCAGAGACTATCCTGCCTCTTCCCACTTAGTTTGTATTCAATTGTTTCACCTCATTTATGAAACCCATATGGTACGAAACAAAACACATTCACGGTTCCAATTGAAATGTAACTGTTTATGCTAACGCCACAAGAAGCGCCGAGATAAACAGTGACAGCAATAATTAGCTCGAAATAACAATGTGGCATAATTGTTACCAGATTCCTCGCCTTTTGCCTTTCTCTCTGAGTCTGCTTTTTATCGGCGATAAATAAATAGTCTGAAATAGGCTATGACTATTTTGCAGAGCGAGAGAGAAAAACTCTGATCAGTAATTCATGAATCATGGTTTAGGCAAATAATACACATTTAAAAAACGAAGAACCTGGACGATTAAAAGAGGCCAACATTTTCCCGGTTAAATTTAGCACATTTTGCCTGTCACTATACATGACACTTTTTGACCTTATTGGGCTGAGTTATTTTATAGCCTATATACAGACAACAAGGAAAAAATGTAAAGCCGTTTGTTTTCCTCTTCTCTGTGACTGACTGACACACATGAGACATGGATATTGTTTATCCCCCACTATCCCTCAAAGTTTTCACATCAGAGATGGATGTATATGTTTAAATAGGTTTAATCTAATTCCTTCACCGACTTCCAAACCACAAATCTAAAGGGCCCAGTGCACAAGACCGATAAAAATAAGCATATATTTATTAGCCTAACAGTATCATAACATATTAGGTATATTAGTAAGATGAATTACATATGATTTGAGTCGCTCGTTTGAGTAAAGGCTTAAACCATTGAACAAAAAATTGCATCAAATTAATCAGAATGCATTGTCAACTCAATGTTCACCAATATTTCAATATATATATATATATTTTTTTAAATCAGATACATTTCACAATAAACTAGCCACCAAAACACTTCACTCTAGGCAACTAGAATGGAGAAAAGTCAAATTCAATTAAGCGACATTTGCATTTCAGTCATTTTGCAGACGCTCTTAACCAGAGTGATTGGGGTTAAGTGCCAACATTTTTTTTCAAATAGTAGGCTTGGGGATTCGAACAAGCTACCTTTCACGCTCTGAACCATTAGGCTGCCTGCTGCCGTTTAATACACGTTGGTTTTGTTGGTGCTGATGATAGGCTACACGGGTTGATAACGCTTGTGCGGAGGTAGGCTATACTCTACTCATCCACCACGGTCTTTCCTCTGTAAATTGTTGATTCAATCATCTAAGGTTGCTGACGGAGTAAGTTGAAATGCAACTGCGGCTCCCTCCGGTGGTCAATAGGCATCATGTCTCGGATGGATTATTGGCAACGAAGGAAAATAAGGCTGCGTTTACACAGGCAGCCCAATTCTGATATATTTTCCCACTAATTGGTCTTTTGACCGATCACATCAGATCTTAACACATCAGATATTTGTCAGAGCTGATCTGATTGGTCAGAATACCAATTAGTGGGATTTTTAAAAATCAGAATTGTTCTGTCTGTGTAAACGCAACTGAGGCACGTTTGAGGTACCTGGTACACTGTCCTGCTGCTAATAGTTTCTAGATCCACTCTTTCGTGCTACTCCTAACCAACTGCCACTTATCAATTGCCATTCTCTTGTATAGTCCTACTTCGTAGTAGGCTGCATTGAATTGTTGTGTTTCATTGTAACATTCCGGCTGAACCTGTGTAGTTGGCATAGGACACCGGCTAAACATTAAAACAGGATAATATACTGAATTTAGACGAATACTTAAAGGTTTAACCACAGTCCGGTTTACTATTTTACCGTCTGCAGATGGTCGTGAAGTGCGAGGATTTTACACCTTCAAAAGTGATGAAACGTCGCCACCGTGTGTCCTAGATGTCTCCACGGGAGGCACAATCAATGCATCAATAGTCGATGTGTGTTCTAGATACAAGTTTAACTGGAACTCAAGATGCAAACTAAGCGTATAGAGGTCATGCATTTAACACAATATGCCAGGTAGCATTAGTATTATATTTGGGGGGTCATGTATGTATTTATTTATTTTGGGGGGAGAGCACACCCCCTATCTTTGCCATTGACCGCTTCTGTTTGGGCAGTGCCTTTTAGCGCCATCTCCATTTCAAAGTAGTAGACTGACATTTCTTCCGAGTTTATTGGCAGCAACAAACTGAAAAGGTGCACACTGGAGTGAACTGTCTACTACAGGCACAAAGCCAAAGTTGGTGATTTAGGCCGACTTTCACCTGCAGTGCTGGAGTATAATTGGCTGATCACTCCTGCTGAGCTGTGAACCCATAAGGAGTCCATCTGTTGACAACTTTAAAATGGAGAAAGCCCTTTATGCTGCTACCCATCCCTTTATGCTGCTACCCATCCCTTTATGCTGCTACCCAGCCCTTTATGCTGCTACCCATCCCTTTATGCTGCTACCCATCCCTTTATGCTGCTACCCATCCCTTTATGCTGCTACCCATCCCTTTATGCTGCTACCCATCCCTTTATGCTGCTACCCATCCCTTTATGCTGCTACCCATCCCTTTATGCTGCTACCCATCCCTTTATGCTGCTACCCATCCCTTTATGCTGCTACCCATCCCTTTATGCTGCTACCCATCCCTTTATGCTGCTACCCATCCCTTTATGCTGCTACCTATGCCATAACAGTTTTTTTGTGGCCAAGTGCACCTCAAATCAAATTGAATTTGTCACATGCTATGTAAACAACAGTGAAGTGCTTACATATGGTGCCTGCCCAACAATGTAGAGTTTCAAAACCAAATAGAACGAATAGAAAAATGATAACAAATGTAACTTGGTTATATCCACTTATCTATTCTATGGGCTTGTCATCACATCTCAACAGGCCGTGGGTGTCCATGCATGTAGACTAGCCAAAGGTTTATTGTCAATCAAAATGAAAAAGGAAGACCAAAGATAATTCATGTTTTCAGCATTTTGTTTATTAGTTTAAAAAAACAGTTTAATATCTCTACAAGGGTAATAGATCTCTACAAGGGTAATAGATCTCTACAGAGTAATAGATCTCTACAGAGTAATACATCTCTACAGAGTAATAGATCTCTACAGAGTAATAGATCTCTACAGAGTAATAGATCTCTACGGAGTAATACATCTCTACAGAGTAATAGATCTCTACAGAGAAATAGATCTCTACAGAGAAATAGATCTCTACAGAGTAATAGATCTCTACAAGGGTAATAGATCTCTACAGAGTAATAGATCTCTACAAGGGTAATAGATCTCTACAGAGTAATAGATCTCTACAGAGTAATAGATCTCTACAGAGTAATAGATCTCTACAGAGAAATAGATCTCTACAGAGTAATAGATCTCTACAAGGGTAATAGATATCTACAGAGTAATAGATCTCTACAGAGAAATAGATCTCTACAGAGTAATAGATCTCTACAAGGGTAATAGATCTCTACAGAGTAATATATCTCTACAGAGTAATATATCTCTACAGAGTAATAGATCTCTACAGAGTAATAGATCTCTACAGAGTAATAGATCTCTACAGAGAAATAGATCTCTACGGAGTAATAGATCTCTACGGAGTAATAGATCTCTACAGAGAAATAGATCTCTACAGAGTAATAGATCTCTACAGAGTAATAGATCTCTACAGAGTAATAGATCTCTACAGAGTGATATATCTCTACAGAGTAATATATCTCTACAGAGTAATAGATCTCTACGGAGTAATAGATCTCTAGAGAAATAGATCTCTACAGAGTAATAGATCTCTACAGAGAAATAGATCTCTACAGAGTAATAGATCTCTACAGAGTAATAGATCTCTACAGAGTAATATATCTCTACAGAGTAATAGATCTCTACAGAGTAATAGATCTCTACAGAGAAATAGATCTCTACAGAGAAATAGATCTCTACAGAGTAATAGATCTCTACAGAGTAATAGATCTCTAGAGAGTACTAGATCTCTACAGAGAAATAGATCTCTACAGAGTAATAGATCTCTACAAGGGTAATAGATCTCTACAGAGTAATAGATCTCTACAAGGGTAATAGATCTCTACAGAGTAATAGATCTCTACAGAGTAATAGATCTCTACAGAGTAATAGATCTCTACAGAGTAATAGATCTCTACAGAGAAATAGATCTCTACAGAGTAATAGATCTCTACAAGGGTAATAGATATCTACAGAGTAATAGATCTCTACAGAGAAATAGATCTCTACAGAGTAATAGATCTCTACAAGGGTAATAGATCTCTACAGAGTAATATATCTCTACAGAGTAATATATCTCTACAGAGTAATAGATCTCTACAGAGTAATAGATCTCTACAGAGTAATATATCTCAACAGAGTAATAGATCTCTACAGAGAAATAGATCTCTACGGAGTAATAGATCTCTACGGAGTAATAGATCTCTACAGAGAAATAGATCTCTACAGAGTAATAGATCTCTACAGAGTAATAGATCTCTACAGAGTAATAGATCTCTACAGAGTGATATATCTCTACAGAGTAATATATCTCTACAGAGTAATAGATCTCTACGGAGTAATAGATCTCTAGAGAAATAGATCTCTACAGAGTAATAGATCTCTACAGAGAAATAGATCTCTACAGAGTAATAGATCTCTACAGAGTAATAGATCTCTACAGAGTAATATATCTCTACAGAGTAATAGATCTCTACAGAGTAATAGATCTCTACAGAGAAATAGATCTCTACAGAGAAATAGATCTCTACAGAGTAATAGATCTCTACAGAGTAATAGATCTCTAGAGAGTACTAGATCTCTACAGAGTAATAGATCTCTACAGAGTAATAGATCTCTAGAGAGTACTAGATCTCTACAGAGTAATAGATCTCTACAGAGTAATAGATCTCTAGAGAGTACTAGATCTCTACAGAGTAATAGATCTCTACAGAGTAATAGATCTCTAGAGAGTACTAGATCTCTACAGAGTAATAGATCTCTACAGAGTAATAGATCTCTAGAGAGTAATAGAGAATAACAACATATCCTCCTTATGGGTGCTTGGACTTCTACTCCAAATCACACAGTTTAGCAATGGTTTCATCCTAAAACCCAAGGCCAGGATAAAGAGGCTCATTGAATGTGGTCTGGACTCAGTGGAGGATGGTCATTGTGTCAGAGACGCTGTAAGGACAGAATTCCTGCCTTGTAGTCCAGGTACACCCCAACTCTGGAGGACTGAGGGCCTAAGTCTTTACATTATTGTGCTATTAACCCTGAGTAGCGGTAATCTAAACCCCACGATTGATCATTGACTACAAACCCAGAGTCTGCACTTGATCTGCTTATGTCTTTATACGAAACTGACGAAAGGACACCCTCCCAACAACAACATCCAGACAGAGCCTCTCTACACAGTACCTGCCCGCTATAATTCCATCTCTCTAGATGCTCAAGATATGGCTGCTTTTCTGATGTAGCCGTAGCCTTTCTGCCATCCTCAGACAGAGAGAGATTTATTTTACCTTTATTTAACTAGGCAAGTCAGTTAAGAACACGTTCTTATTTTCAATGACAGCCTAGGAACAGTGGGTCAACTGCCTGTTCACCATTTATAGCTGTAATGACAGGCTACATTTGCGCAGCGATTGTGTTCGAGTGTGTTCGCGTGTGCGGGGGTTTGCAAGCCTTGAACCACTATGTTTGGGGGTCGCGGGTCAAAAAGTTTGAGAACCACTTATCTAGCGAAAAGATTGTTGATTTGCTGTACAGTTTTAGGATGGGTGCAGCGCAAACATCAAATTGTAGAGAGAGAGGATTACCATAAATAAATATGCATCTCCAAAATAATATTAACGGTTTACTTTGCAAGCTCACCAGCAATGGGGCATCAACCAACAATTACCAGCATATGCTTACTGGTCTTTTGTTATGTACAGATTTATTGAAATTGATCATTTAGTCTTGAAGCTTGTATTTTCGAATTTGTTGTTCAAATTAATTAATGTATAATCATAATGTGATGTAGACAAAATAATGAAAAGTCTGGTAGCCTCAATAATGTCTGGTAGCCTCAATAATGTCTGGTAGCCTCAATAATGTCTGGTAGCCTCAATAATGTCTGGTAGCCTCAATAAAGTCTGGTAGCCTCAAAGTCTGGTAGCCTCATTAATGTCTGGTAGCCTCAATAATGTCTGGTAGCCTCAATAATGTCTGGTAGCCTCAATAATGTCTGGTAGTCTCAATAAAGTCTGGTAGCCTCAATAAAGTCTGGTAGCCTCAATAATGTCTGGTAGCCTCAATAATGTCTGGTAGCCTCAATAATGTCTGGTAGCCTCAATAATGTCTGGTAGCCTCAATAATGTCTGGTAGCCTCAATAAAGTCTGGTAGCCTCAATAAAGTCTGGTAGTCTCAATAAAGTCTGGTAGCCTCAATAATGTCTGGTAGCCTCAATAAAGTCTGGTAGCCTCAATAAAGTCTGGTAGCCTCAATAAAGTCTGGTAGCCTCAATAATGTCTGGTAGCCTCAATAATGTCTGGTAGCCTCAATAAAGTCTGGTAGCCTCAATAAAGTCTGGTAGCCTCAATAAAAGCCTCTAAAGTCTGGTAGCCTCAATAATGTCTGGTAGCCTCAATAAAGTCTGGTAGCCTCAATAAAGTCTGGTAGCCTCAATAAAGTCTGGTAGCCTCAAAAATGTCTGGTAGCCTCAATAATGTCTGGTAGCCTCAATAAAGTCTGGTAGCCTCAATAAAGTCTGGTAGCCTCAATAAAGTCTGGTAGCCTCAATAAAGTCTGGTAGCCTCAATAATGTCTGGTAGCCTCAATAAAGTCTGGTAGCCTCAATAAAGTCTGGTAGCCTCAATAAAGTCTGGTAGCCTCAATAAAGTCTGGTAGCCTCAATAAATAGACAAAGAACAAGTCATTGCATGTATAGACACTTCACAAAACCTGTGACTCTACTCAACTTGCTCTTATGCATGACTTGAACTTGACTCAACCCGTTCTACTTGGGACTTGATTTGACACTCGAACCTTGTGACTGAATAATAATGACTTGGTCCCACCTCTGCTGATGCATTTCGACATCAAATCGGTCTTTGTCAAAGCAATATATTTTTAATCAGTCTAAAGTTAGAGAGACCACTACTGGAAAAGTATTTTACTGACCAGTTGTGTAGACCTTAGACTATTCCCCCTCAATAATGTCCTACAGTGCATCTGTCAACTCAGACATAGCCTTACAAGGATATACAGTGAGGCAAAAAGTATTTAGTCAGCCACCAATTGTGCAAGTTCTCCCACTTAAAAAGATGAGAGGCCTGTAATTTTCATCATAGGTACACTTCAACTATGACAGACAAAATGAGGAGAAAAAAATCCAGTGGGCATCTACTGAGGGAGCTAAGAGCTGTGTTGTCAGTCATATATATATGTATGTTCTCCAGTAGGCATCTACTGAGGGAGTTAAGAGCTGTGTTGTCAGTCATATATATATATGTATGTTCTCCAGTAGGCATCTACTGAGGGAGCTAAGAGCTGTGTTGTCAGTCATATATATATGCATGTTCTCCAGTAGGCATCTACTGAGGGAGTTAAGAGCTGTGTTGTCAGTCATATATATATATGTATGTTCTCCAGTAGGCATCTACTGAGGGAGTTAAGAGCTGTGTTGTCAGAGGGAGTTAAGAGCTGTTGTCAGTCATATATATATATGTATGTTCTCCAGTAGGCATCTACTGTTGGAGCTAAGAGCTGTGTTGTCATATATATATATGTATGTTCTCCAGTAGGCATCTACTGAGGGAGCTAAGAGCTGTGTTGTCAGTCATATATATATGCATGTTATCCAGTAGGCATCTACTGAGGGAGCTAAGAGCTGTGTTGTCAGTCATATATATATGTATGTTCTCCAGTAGGCATCTACTGAGGGAGCTAAGAGCTGTGTTGTCAGATTAGCCTCCATCTCCATGATTCCCCGAAAGAAATGTCCTCATGTACGTACTATAACTCATGTTTACATGTAGAGTAGCATAGTGTAAAACTCACTATAGAACAAGACATACTGGATAGATCATACCTGGACATATTCAGGTATGCAGCAGATCCACAAGGTCTGCCATGAGAGGTGACTGTATAGTTCCCCTAAGGAAAAGCACCTTTAGTAAATCTGCATTCTCTGCGAGAGCTTCCCATGTCTGTAATACACTGCCATCAGACACACATAACTGCACCACATATCACACTTTCACAAAATGCTTGAAGACCTGGCTAAAGGTCAATCAGATTTGTGAACATGGTCTCTAGCTGTGTGTTGCCGCTTTCCATGTCTGTAACTTGTGAGGTGTGGAAACACTTTGTTGCTTTTATGAATTTTGTCTTGCTGCTTTTTGTTATATGTTGCTCTGTCTGTATGCTACGTCTTGCTTGTCCTATGTTGCTCTGTCTGTATGCTACGTCTTGCTTGTCCTATGTTGCTCTGTCTGTATGCTACGTCTTGCTTGTCCTATGTTGCTCTGTCTGTATGCTACGTCTTGCTTGTCCTATGTTGCTCTGTCTGTATGCTACGTCTTGCTTGTCCTATGTTGCTCTGTCTGTATGCTACGTCTTGCTTGTCCTATGTTGCTCTGTCTGTATGCTATGTCTTGCTTGTCCTATGTTGCTCTGTCTGTATGCTATGTCTTGCTTGTCCTATGTTGCTCTGTCTGTATGCTACGTCTTGCTTGTCCTATGTTGCTCTGTCTGTATGCTATGTCTTGCTTGTCCTATGTTGCTATGTCTGTATGCTACGTCTTGCTTGTCCTATGTTGCTCTGTCTGTATGCTACGTCTTGCTTGTCCTATGTTGCTATGGCTTGCTTGTTCTATGGTGCTATTGTCTATATTGTAATTGTTTTTAATAACCTGCCCAGGGACTGCGGTTGAAAATTAGCCGGCTGGCTAAAACCGGCACTTTTACTGAAACGTTGATTAATGTGCACTGTCCCTGTAACAATAAAATAAAATAAACAAATAAACTAAACAAATTAGTGCCGGAGATCCTTGATCCGCTCACTGCTCCTTTCAAAAGGAACTGTGTACAACTGTTTCATTCCAACTCTTGTGTTCAGAGTCTGAACCAATGGTCGTCAGGCTGATGCTTTCCACATTGTGAAATTCCAGGTTGTCCTCTACAATTCTGGTCTGAATTTCTCTCAGTTTTATTGCATTGTCAGCAAAGACCAATCCTACAATGGCTCTTGGTCTTCACTGAAGAGCTTTCCTCCTCCCCCAGAGGGAGGAAGATGTTGCGTCCTTTAGAGGAACAAAAATACAACACATGTATTTGCATTGGGACTGGTGGCCTACCATTACAGTGGGACATATCAACAGTGATGATAGAAGAAGCCCTTGTGAAATGCATTACTTACCTGTTGGTTTGTTGAAAAGTCCGGATAATGGAAGCCACGGTTGACCATCTGAGATTAGATTGGACTCTTTCACCAGTCTCTCTCAGTGATAGACCATGGTATTAGACTGGACTCTTTCACCAGTCTCTCTCAGTGATAGACCATGGTATTAGACTGGACTCTCACCAGTCTCTCTCAGTGATAGACCATGGTATTAGACTGGACTCTCACCAGTCTCTCTCAGTGATAGACCATGGTATTAGATTGGACTCTCACCAGTCTCTCTCAGTGATAGACCATGGTATTAGACTGGACTCTCACCAGTCTCTCTCAGTGATAGACCATGGTATTAGACTGGACTCTCACCAGTCTCTCTCAGTGATAGACCATGGTATTAGACTGGACTCTCACCAGTCTCTCTCAGTGATAGACCATGGTATTAGACTGGACTCTTTCACCAGTCTCTCTCAGTGATAGACCATGGTATTAGACTGGACTCTCACCAGTCTCTCTCAGTGATAGACCATGGTATTAGATTGGACTCTTTCACCAGTCTCTCTCAGTGATAGACCATGGTATTAGACTGGACTCTTTCACCAGTCTCTCTCAGTGATAGACCATGGTATTAGACTGGACTCTCACCAGTCTCTCTCAGTGATATACCATGGTATTAGACTGGACTCTTTCACCAGTCTCTCTCAGTGATAATCCATTGTATTAGACTGGACTCTTTCACCAGTCTCTCTCAGTGATAGACCATGGTATTAGACTGGACTCTCACCAGTCTCTCTCAGTGATAGACCATGGTATTAGACTGGACTCTCACCAGTCTCTCTCAGTGATAGACTATGGTTTATCACATGGTCTATGTTGGTGTCTCTTATGTCATCAGTGACAACAGCTCTTACTCTCCTTTGAATATCACCATGCGTCCAGCTACGCATCTGCCTGGTCCAGCTACGCATCTGCCTGGTCCAGCTACGCCTCTGCCTGGTCCAGCTACGCCTCTCCCTGGTCCAGCTACGCCTCTGCCTGGTCCAGCTACGCCTCTGCCTGGTCCAGCTACGCCTCTGCCTGGTCCAGCTACGCCTCTGCCTGGTCCAGCTACGCCTCTGCCTGGTCCAGCTACGCCTCTGCCTGGTCCAGCTACGCATCTGCCTGGTCCAGCTACGCCTCTGCCTGGTCCAGCTACGCCTCTCCCTGGTCCAGCTACGCCTCTGCCTGGTCCAGCTACGCCTCCCTGGTCCAGCTACGCCTCTCCCTGGTCCAGCTACGCCTCTCCCTGGTCCAGCTACGCCTCTCCGTGGTCCAGCTACGCCTCTGCCTGGTCCAGCTACGCCTCTGCCTGGTCCAGCTACGCCTGTGCCTGGTCCAGCTACGCATATGCACGAGCAGAACAGTCTAAGATACTGTTTTTCTATACATACATATGAGATGAGTAATGATAGATATGTAAGCATTATTAAGTAAATGAGATACCGTAGAATAGTATAGAATATAGTATAAACACATGAGATGAGTAATGATAGATATGTAAGCATTATTAAGTGAATTAGATACAGTAGAATAGTATAGAATACAGTATATACATATGAGATGAGTAATGATAGATATGTAGACATTAAAGTGACTAGTGTTCCATTCCTTAAAGTGGCCAGTGATTTCTAGTCTATGCCTATAGACAGCAGCCTCTCTGTGCTAGTGATGGCTGTTTAACAGTCTAATGGCCTTGAGATAGAAGCTGTTTTTCAGTCTCTCGGTCCCAGCTTTGAGGGACCTGTTCTGACCTCGCCTGGATGATAGTGGGGTGAACAGGCAGTGGAACGCGAAGCGAGGCGGCCATCTCTGTTGGCACCGGGAGTTGATCCTAGATATGTCTCGCTGGTGAGTTTACAGACATATCCAATCTCTCCTTATCCCAGTCTGTTGATCCCACATCCTTCAAGAGGGCCACCATTGTTCCTGTTCCCAAGAAAGCTAAGGTAACTGAGCTAAACGACTACCGCCCCGTAGCACTCACTTCCGTCAAGTGCTTTGAGAGACTAGTCAAGGACCATATCACCTCCACCCTACCTGACACCCTAGACCCACTCCAATTTGCTTACCACCACAATAGGTCCACAGATGCAATCGCAACCACACTGCCCTAACCCAGATGGACAAGAGGAATACCTATGTAAGAATGCTGTTCATCGACTACAGCTCAGCATTTAACACCATAGTACCCTCCAAACTCATCATCAAGCTCTGGGTCTTGACCTCGCCCTGTGCAACTGGGTACTGGACTTCCTGACGGTCCGCCCCCCGGGTGGTGAGAGTAGCTAACAACATCTCCTCACTGGGGCCAAACACGGGTGCGTTCTGAGCCCTCTCATGTGTTCCCTGTTCATCCACGACTGCGTGACCATGCACGCCTACAACTCAATCATCAAGTTTGCAGACGACACAACAGTGGTAGGCTTGATTACCAACAACGACGAGATGGCCTACAAGGAGGAGGTGAGGGTCCTTGGAGTGTGGTGTCAGGAAAATGACCTCACACTCAACGTCAACAAAACAAAGGAGATGATCGTGGACTTCAGGAAACAGCAGAGGGAGCACCCCCCTATCCACATCGACGGGACAGTAGTGGAGAGGGTAGTAAGTTTTAAGTTCCTCGGCGTACACATCACGGTCAAACTGAATTGGTCCACCCACACAGACAGCATCGTGAAGAAGGCGCAGCAGCGCCTCTTCCACCTCAGGAGGCTGAAGAAATTCGGCTTGTCACCAAAAGCACTCACAAACTTTTACAGATGCACAATCGAGAGCATCCTGTCGGGCTGTATCACCGCCTGGTATGGCAGCTGCTCCGCCCATAACCGGAAGGCTCTCCAGAGGGTAGTGAGGTCTGCACAGCGCATCACCGGGGGCAAACTACCTGCCCTCCAGGACACCTACACCACCCGATGTCACAGGAAGGCCAAAAAGATAATCAAGGACAACAACCACCCGAGCCACTGCCTGTTCACCCCGCTATCATCCAGAAGGCGAGGTCGGTACAGGTGCATCATTGCAGGGACCGAGACTGAAAAACAGCTTCTATCTCAAGGCCATCAGACTGTTAAACAGCCACCACTAACATTGAGTGGCTGCTGTCAACATACCGACTCAACTCCAGCCACTTTAATAATGGAAAAATGCATCATTAGCCACTTTAAACAATGCCACTTAATATGTTTACATACCCTACATTACTCATCTCATATGTATATACTGTACTCTATACAATCTACTGCATCTTGTCTATGCCGCTCTGTACCATCACCCATTCATATATCTTTTAAATACATATTCTTCATCCCTTTACACTTGTGTGTATAAGGTAGTTGTTGTGAAATTGTTAGGTTAGATTGTTAGGTTAAATTGTTAGGTTAAATTTGTCCATTAAAACCTTGAAGTTTATATCATTTATTTGAGTGACAAAGATTTTATAAAAACTGACCACATGTTTTTATTGGAACATTTATTAACAGTAATGACGTCAAACTAAATACATTTGCTAAACTTAAAGATGCACTATGCAGAAATCACACCGCCATTTCCTGGTTGCTAAAATTCAAACAGTTCCCCCTAATTTCAGTTTGTGACAGAATCATTGTGACCAGGTTTTTCCAAAGTGGTTCATGGCAATTATGAAAAGACACATTACAGTGAAGTCCTTGTGGCTATAGTATTGTACATACAACTCAATGGTTGTTCACCAACCAAGACATTTCAGACAATACACACTCAATGTAATAACATGTGTATTACCAGTTATTTACACAAAACTCTAGGGGGTGTGGTACCAACGTAATTAGAGCAGTTCAATTAATATTTGTCATACCTATTGTATTAGGTCTGATTTACCATGGCTTTCAGCAAATCATAATTCAGGGCTCAAACCATCCAGTTTATATGGTATAAGGTCTGTGTATTGTAAAGTAGGACTGACACATATGGTATAAGGTCTGTGTATTGTAAAGTGGGACTGACACACATGGTATAAGGTCTGTGTATTGTAAAGTAGGACTGACACATATGGTATAAGGTCTGTGTATTGTAAAGTGGGACTGACACACATGGTATAAGGTCTG
The DNA here is from genome assembly GCF_021184085.1 of Oncorhynchus gorbuscha. NCBI lineage: Eukaryota > Metazoa > Chordata > Actinopteri > Salmoniformes > Salmonidae > Oncorhynchus > Oncorhynchus gorbuscha. The sequence goes on along the minus strand of NC_060174.1, from coordinate 101,258,188 downwards.
TGTATTGTAAAGTAGGACTGACACACATGGTATAAGGTATGTGTATTGTAAAGTGGGACTGACACACATGGTATAAGGTCTGTGTATTGTAAAGTGGGACTGACACACATGGTATAAGGTCTGTGTATTGTAAAGTAGGACTGACACACATGGTATGTCTGTGTATTGTAAAGTGGGACTGACACACATGGTATAAGGTCTGTGTATTGTAAAGTAGGACTGGCACACATGGTATAAGGTCTGTGTATTGTAAAGTGGGACTGACACATATGGTATAAGGTCTGTGTATTGTAAAGTGGGACTGACACATATGGTATAAGGTCTGTGTATTGTAAAGTAGGACTGACACATGGTATAAGGTCTGTGTATTGTAAAGTGGGACTGACACATATGGTATAAGGTCTGTGTATTGTAAAGTGGGACTGACACACATGGTATAAGGTCTGTGTATTGTAAAGTGGGACTGACACATATGGTATAAGGTCTGTGTATTGTAAAGTGGGACTGACACATGGTATAAGGTCTGTGTATTGTAAAGTAGGACTGACACACATGGTATAAGGTCTGTGTATTGTAAAGTGGGACTGACACATGGTACAAGGTCTGTGTATTGTAAAGTGGGACTGACACATGGTATAAGGTCTGTGTATTGTAAACTGGGACTGACACATGGTATAAGGTCTGTGTATTGTAAAGTAGGACTGACACATGGTATAAGGTCTGTGTATTGTAAAGTAGGACTGACACACATGGTATAAGGTCTGTGTATTGTAAAGTGGGACTGACACATGGTATAAGGTCTGTGTATTGTAAAGTGGGACTGACACATGGTATAAGGTCTGTGTATTGTAAAGTAGGACTGACACATGGTATAAGGTCTGTGTATTGTAAAGTGGGACTGACACATGGTATAAGGTCTGTGTATTGTAAAGTGGGACTGACACATGGTATAAGGTCTGTGTATTGTAAAGTGGGACTGACACATGGTATAAGGTCTGTGTATTGTAAAGTGGGACTGACACATGGTATAAGGTCTGTGTATTGTAAAGTGGGACTGACACAGACTTGACAAACTTTAATGCGGTGCCAGAACAGGCTCCAAAAACCTGGGTGGTCAGAGAAGATCCTCTCCTCCCTCAAATCTTACCTCACCTTCTTCTCAAAACCCATTGGAGGTGGTCAGAAAAGCTCCTCCCCTCACTCAAATCTTACCTCACCTTCTACCCAGATCACACTGATCTGGGTATTTTTCTCCAGCTAATTCCACCCCATGCCAGTTCTCTTGACATTTGCCTCCACCTTCCTTAATTCCACCCCATGCCAGTTCTCTTGACATCAGCCTCCACCTTCCACCCCTGTGGTCTCCACCTTCCACCCCTGTGGCCTCCACCTTCCACCCCTGTGGCCTTTTAATTCCACCCCTGTGGCCTCCACCTTCCACCCCTGTGGCCTCCACCTTCCACCCCTGTGGCCTCCACCTTCCACCCCTGTGGCCTCCACCTTCCACCCCTGTGGCCTCCACCTTCCACCCCTGTGGCCTCCACCTTCCACCCCTGTGGCCTTTGCATTTATTTGATTGAACCTTTATTTAACTAGGCAAGTCAGTTTAGAACAAGTTCTTACAATGACGACCTACACCGGCCAAACCTGGACCAATTGTGCCCCACCCTATGGGAGTCCCAATCACGGCCGGTTGTGATACAGCCCAGGATCAAACCAGGGTGTCTGTCTGTAGTGACGCCTCAAGCACTGAGCTGCAGTGCCTTAGACCACTGCTTCACTCAGGAGCCCTTGTGGGTTTTATTTATATTTAACGAGGCAAGTTAATTAAGAGCAAATTCTTATTGACAATGGAAGGCCTGTGGGTTCCAGGATAGAGCTTGCATGGTGATGTTGGAAGTTGTGACCAATCCATCACCATCTATAACATTCAAAATCACCAACACAAAAAGAGTGCAGAATATGTAGGTTAAAATTAGATTGTAGAATTTGACATTCAGCAGTTTTGTAAAATAAAAAAGGCAACACCAGGAAAATTTCTTACCAAAACAATTTGACTGGAAATCAGCATTCACAGAGCATGTCGTTCTTTGTATTCTAAAAAAATTAAATAAAAATTAATTTGTAGGGCTTCTCAAAAGAAACATTCCATTCCAAATAGGAATGCATTTCAAATGCTAAAAGTCCTCTTCAAAATGTCGATGTAATGATGCATGTAAAATACTGTACACTCTTAGCCGTTTCTCCCAATACAGACTCAAGAAAATGTCCAAAAGCCACCAATTAATTGATGGAACATTTGACAAGTTTGATCATACATAATACTATGTATTCATTCTCAAAATTGTGACAAATAATACTGTTTTAGGTCAATTCAGCGCTGGTAACTCCCTCAATCGGTGATCAGCTCTCTTCACACTTCAACCGTGAGGGTTAATAAAGTGTTCACACAAGCCTCTGATCACGTCATACTGGGGGAGGTTCAGCTTTTAACACTGAATGGCAGGCATATCAAAATTCCTCTTCAGATACAATATACATGTTTATAAACACACATTTATATAGGGCTTTTTCTCATACATACCAAAACTATTTGGTACCTGACAAAGACAACTTTGGAGCGTCGCTATAAATGACGGTGCAGATGGCTCCATTACATATCATGTAAATAAAGTTCCCATGGCTGTCGGACGGTGACTCCGTTCAAGCCTAAACGTATATAAAGCGCCATATGGGTCTGTTCTCTTCAGTATGAATGAATTTAAATCGAAACACACACAGGGAGCATTGGTGTCTTCCACCTACACACCAGCCTGCCCTGTCCCTGGACTTGGTAACATTCAGGTTGTGTAACAGATCAGGCCCAACTAGGGAACAGATCAGGCCCAACTAGGGAACAGATCAGGCCCAACTAGGGAACAGATCAGGCCCAACTAGGGAACAGATCAGGCCCAACTGGGGGGGGGTGCTCACGTTAGTAACCTACAGAGGGTCATATCCCTTGATATAATTAACACTGGTCTTGAATCACAGCTCAATTGGAAAATATTGGATGTTGAATGAGCGTTAATGAAACTATTAAATGCTGTGGCTGAGTTGTCTGCTGTTTAGTGGATGTACAGTAGAATGCAACTCAACTTCAAAGCTGCATTTTGTTGTTAAACTCAGTGGCCTTGTGTTTAGAGTTTCCACCCCGAAATCGTTAGGTTGAGAGTTCAATCCCCGCCCAGTCCTACCAGAGACTGAAGAAATGGGACCCAATTTGCATCTACTTGGGACTCCGTGTTAAAGAGAGATTGGAGGTAAGGCCCCCAGATAGACTAGTGGAGAGGGGAGGCAACCCTGTTTCTGAAGTGTGCAGGTACTGTAGTGTGTTGTTCCAACTAGGCACCTCACCTGACCAACTGAGCTAACGAATCACTTCAGTAATTGACTAAATTCAACACACCTGGTCTTCCAGGTGGGTTAAACCAACAACATGACGGTCCTGGAGGGCCGCAGGCACAGGGTTGCCGAACCCTGGACTAGAGTCCCGTCCAGGGTGTGTACTCGTACATCAACCTGCCTCATGCTACAGAGACAGAGATCTGCTGCCATGAGTGGAGGTGATATGGTCTGTGGTGGTTCTGGCTCACACAAGGCTACTTACGTATTTTGTCAACAAGTGGGAGAAGTCAATGCATATTTCTCAACAGTGAAATGTAATGTTCAGCATGGCATCTCAGAATCAAACATTACTAAAGTCTGCATCAGATTTCATACAATCCTATAGGATTAATAACCATGAAATGTTAATGAGTTTAAAAAACAAAATCTAAGAAACAGGCCAACAAATAGATGAGTTCATTAATGGGGAGGTGTTGGATAGTGGCAAGTCAGTCCAACAGTTAACCAGCAACCTCCATCTTGGTTACTTAGTCTTTAGCTGTGTGTGAGGTGGTAGTATGCAGGAGTGAGGTTCAGAGGCAGCAGGGGCTGGCAGACCGTTCTGACTAGAGTTCAGCTCTACATGCTGTGGATGTTGCTGCTGCAGGTGAAGAGGCAGCAGGGGCTGGCAGACCGTTCTGACTAGAGTTCAGCTCTACATGCTGTGGATGTTGCTGCTGCAGGTGAAGAGGCAGCAGGGGCTGGCAGACCGTTCTGACTAGAGTTCAGCTCTACATGCTGTGGATGTTGCTGCTGCAGGTGAAGAGGCAGCAGGGGCTGGCAGACCGTTCTGACTAGAGTTCAGCTCTACATGCCGTGGATGTTGCTGCTGCAGGTGAAGAGGCAGCAGGGGCTGGCAGACCGTTCTGACTAGAGTTCAGCTCTACATGCTGTGGATGTTGCTGCTGCAGGTGAAGAGGCAGCAGGGGCTGGCAGACCGTTCTGACTAGAGTTCAGCTCTACATGCCGTGGATGTTGCTGCTGCAGGTGAAGAGGCAGCAGGGGCTGGCAGACCGTTCTGACTAGAGTTCAGCTCTACATGCCGTGGATGTTGCTGCTGCAGGTGAAGAGGCAGCAGGGGCTGGCAGACCGTTCTGACTAGAGTTCAGCTCCACATGCTGTGGATGTTGCTGCTGCAGGTGAAGAGGCAGCAGGGGCTGGCAGACCGTTCTGACTAGAGTTCAGCTCCACATGCTGTGGATGTTGCTGCTGCAGGTGAAGAGGCAGACTGCTGGGGCTGGCGATGCCGGAGACATGACTCCCCCGAGCCCTGTGACAGACCGGCCACCTGGCCCTCCAAATACACACTGTCCACTGTGTCAGCCTGCTGGGGGCCCAGGGCATTCTCCTCTGCCTTGCCCTCAAGCTCTAGGTTAGGGTTAGCAGAGGGGCTGGCTTGGCTCCCTTCAACAGGAACACCGTTCCGAGTAACGGTTTTGTCCCCCTCAACAGCCACTGGCTCTCCTTGCACAGCCTCTGCTGGGTTGGGATTGGCTGGTAGAATGTCCTGGGCGGGTACTGCGGTGGCACTGGCAGGCTGTGATTGGCTCTTCAGCTGTTTGTGACAGAGGGGGCAGGTCTCCTGTACATAAAGCCACTTCTTGAGACAGCCAGCATGGAAGAAGTGGCTGCAAGGGGTGATGACAGCAGACTTCATGTCCTACAGGAAGGGACAAGACACTGGTTAACTACTGAACTGGAAAAGCCTACTACAATGCCAGATTCAACATGGACCCTTTTCTGATGAGTTGAAGTTACATATCCTTATTCAAACTAAAAACATTCCTTCTCTATGAATAATATATATTTATTTTATGTTGAAGGAGAACCAACTTCATATCCCCTTTAGCTGTATTGTCATCCTCTTCAAATCAGAAGGCTTTTAAAACACTTATCAGACCAATTACATTGGTCTCAAACACTCACTTTTCTCTTCAAGCATGCACACTTCTTCCATGCGCACACACACACACACACACACACACACACACACACACACACACACACACACACACACACACACACACACACACCTGATAGCAGATGGCGCAGATGTCGTTGTACTTCTTCAGCTGCAGGTCAGAGGCGGTGGGAAGGCTCTTGATCTTGTTGACAGCTTCTCTGCGCAGCAGGAAGCTCTGCCAGCCCAGCTGGGCGCGCAGCCAGACGTTGTAGTAGGAGTGAATGAAGATAATGGTGGAGCCCATCACTGTCCACTCCCCGAACACGGTCTCTGACACGCCGTAGGCCACCACCACGAGCGCCACCAGGAACTCCAGCAGCCGGTAGGTTCCGTTCACGTAGTAGATGACGTCATCCATGTTCTGTACGGGCTCCTTACGTACCTCCTCCACCATGAACAGGATGTAGATGAGCAGGGTACCCAGCACCTAGGGGACAGGGAGGGTTAGGATCACAGGTCATATACAAACTAAATCAGTACTCCGTTCTGTTAAAGAACACTTCAGGTCAACGTACCAGAATGTTCTAAAAAACAAATCACCAAGGCGATTCCAAAGACAATGATGATGTTTTGGATCTGAAATCCATAGAAAGGTCATTTGGGGGGATGTTTGACATACCTTCTGCACCCAAATAATGATAGAGAAATAAGTCATTAAAGCTGAGAAAGCTGTGACATCTTGGTCTTACCCAGGCCTATCCATAAACATAAAGACCCCCCCAGGGGACTTCACTTATCATTTAAATTAGCTTATCAAGGTCATTCTCTTAAATCTACTTCGGTTTGGCCAAAATCGCATTGCGTTAGTTCCGTCGGACAGCCCCTGCCAAAATCCAGTTGGCCTCGAATGAAGCCTCTGGGGCATCAGATTAAATATCCACAGCCATTGGAGGCTCAGGGGTCCAGCCTTAACACGAATCTCCTGATCAGACTGTCCATCAATCTGTTTCGGGGCTTTCTAAAAGAACAAGACATGACATTGGTAATGTTCATGGCCCTCTAATGAAGAGATGTTATACCCAGCCATCCAGTTAACAGTAAGACATTACAACCATTAGTGTGTAGATGCATCAAAGCCAGTCTTGGCGTCACCTGAAACATGTTTAGATTAAAATATATATTATCCTCAAAGTACCCTTTTTGGTTTAGTTCATATTGGTTTTAAAACATTCTCTACAAGTACATAACATTTCCAGAGTGGGATCTCTGCTACTGAAGTAATCACTTTGGATACAGACTTCAAGAAGGTTTGCCAAACATCCTTTACCCAAAGGACCTTTCTATGGCTCTTATTTCAGAGAGATCCAAAACATCAAAGGGCCAATCACGTGTTGACTCCACCTCTCGGAGCGCGCAGGGTTTTCCCTACCCTTACAGGTGGCCAGGGAATAGCATGGGGGAGCTTACAGCTAACGGTCCTTACCACGCCCGTCTCCATGCGTGTCTCTCTCTCCACAGCAATAGAGCTTGGTGTGTGTGTGTGTGTGTGTGTGTGTACCTGCAGTGAGGTGAGGATGCTAGAGGAGATGATGATGAGGAGCCAGAAGTCCATGAGGAAGAACTGGCAGATCATGTAGGCCATATAGGCTGGGAAGATCAGCAGGAACAAGCAGAGACTCACGGCCCGGAAGTGCTTCCACAGGCTCCTGACCAGAGCAACCACCAACACAACTATTAGTAGGGAACCGCCTCGGAGGTTGTCGATAAAGTTGTGTCGAATTCAATCATATAGTTGGGTTTACATTTGAAGTGACTCTGCTGCCCATTTCTCTGTATAAATAAAGGGTGAATACATCTGTGAGTGTGTGTGTGTACCTGTGGATGACCCTATGGGCCCTAGTCAAAAGCAGAGCAAAAATAGAGTCACATGTCAAAATAAGCCTTGAACATCTTACTTGTCCCGGGAGGCCCCTAGAGCCAGTACAATGGGGTCAGCTATCTCCAGCATGGACTGTAGGATGGAGGCCACCACGATGAAGAGGATGATACTCAGGAGGAAGGCTCGGTGGATGACCTGCAGTTCGATCAGACCTGTCTGGACAGCCAGGATCAGTAACGTGATGCCCTCTGTCATCCCCCTGAGATAGGAGGGAGGTAGGGAAGTAGGGGAAGAGAGATTCATAAATATTCTGTCTTTTTTAAACGATGTCAGAAAGGAAAAAGATTCTCCCAGTGATCAAACCTGTGGTCCACAGAACAGACAGAACACACTAGACAGACAGAACACACTAGACAGACAGAACACACTAGACAGACAGAACACACTAGACAGACAGAACACACTAGACAGACAGAACACACTAGACAGACAGAACACACTAGACAGACAGAACACACTAGACAGACAGAACACACTAGACAGACAGAACACACTAGACAGACAGAACACAGAACAGACAGAACACACTAAACAGACAGAACACACTAATAGACAGACAGAACACACTAATAGACAGACAGAACACACTAATAGACAGACAGAACACAGAACAGACAGAACACACTAGACAGACAGAACACACTAAACAGACAGAACACACTAAACAGATATGAACACACTAAACAGACATGAACACACTAAACAGACATGAACACACAGCATCACATGGGCTGAATGAGAAGGGAGCTGGGCGGGCAGCGGACTGACCGGTGCATGGTGTTGTCATTCATGAAGGCTCGGTAGCCCTGCAGGTAGAACTTGCAGAGGGTGAGGACACCCAAGGCCACAAAGGAAACAGTGAAGACCAGGCCCAGCAGGGAATAGGGGGTGCTGCAGCACTCTGCAATACTGGGGGGAGGACAAGGAGAATGAGTTACTCAAAGGTCATACATGTATTTGTAATAGATGGACCACATCCCATTTTCTAGGATTTAAAACAAGACACGTGAGTGAAACTGTAGAACTTGAGACTCAATAACGTTGAGGAAAAAGTTCCAGCGTAACAGGAGACCTTGGATTTCAAACCTCTCGCATTCCACACAGGATAAGCATTCCATGACAGAAACTGCAATACCACGAAAGTGTTGGTAGTGCTGCTCCCACCTGGTGAGGAACAAGAAGAGCAGGCGCTCTCTGGAGGTGGGCTGGTCCCGGCTACTGAAGTAGCTGTAGATCTGCAGGGCGAACAGAACCAACCAGAAGCACATGAAGAGGACGGGCAGAACCAGCTGGTTCCACAGGGACATCCCCAGAGCCAGCAGCCCGTACACCTCCACCACCTGGGCACAAAGAAGAGGATGGTTAGCGACTAGAAATAAAAAAACTCATCCAGATGGCTGGTTTTTCTCCTGAGAGGAGAAAAACCACTGAGGATCAGGTAATAATGGACTGACTGAATCTCCCCCAGTTTTACCTGCACCAGCTCCCTGTAGGCGGTCTTGGCCAGGTTGTAGGGCACCAGCAGGTTGGAGGCCAGGAAGTAGATGACCTCGAGGCCCGTGAAGATCATGGCAAAGCGGTTGATGAACACGATGGTCTCCAGGGGGACCAGACAGAGACGGGCCACCAGGGGGAGCAGGTGAGCAGAGAACAGCCAGATCCTCTTGGTCTGCATGACACAGGAGCACAGGGTGCACACCACCAGCTGAGCTGGAGAGAGGCAGGCAGGGACACAGGAGGGACGGGGTTAATACACACAGGGTGTAGGTGAACGTCCACCATACACTCTGTAGTGGCAGCCGCGGTGTAAAACAAAGCCAAGGAATCAATCAGTCCCCCCCTTGTCAGGGAAAGGGTTCCCATCGTTAAAAGTCAAAGTAGCAGTGGGTTACCTAACAGAAGGACAATCCGCTCATCATCAGGTCATTACATAAAGGCATTTCACAGGCAGGCCTCCTATTCATGAAGACATAAGACACTGGTTGCTTGCTTTCAGCCTTTTACTGAGCTCTGAATACGACAATATTATGGCCAGTCGTATTTTTAGAAGAGGCGGAGCCCACACCCCAGTAAGCTAAGAGCCTACAGATACTGCAGAACCACAACAAGCTTCCCTCTTGTGAAAGAAGCAGCGCGACAAAGAAATACATCAATGAGTGAGCAAGAGAGAGCGAGCGTGGGGGGAAAGGTAGAGATTAAATAGAGATATTGAGAGGCCTGTCAGAGTGGTGGGTGTCCCCGTTGTTACAGGAATGCTGTGGCTGCATTCAGAAGCTCCACCTCGCTGTGTTAGAGTCCATTAGAGAGCTGAGGAGCTCTGCGGCAAACGGCAGCTCAGAGCAACAGATTCAATCGCTCCCACAGACAACCCCCTGAACACCCTACCTACTGCCAATGATGAAGCAAGGGAACACCTTCCATGTGCCTAAAGGTTGTAGGGTGAACCTAGTTTAGTTAGTTAACTAGGAGGCTGGTGGTGAAAGGTGGGACTGTGTTTAGTTAGTTAGTTAGTTACCTATGAGGCTGGTGGTGAAAGGTGGGACTGTGTTTAGTTAGTTAGTTACCTATGAGGCTGGTAGTGAAAGGTGGGACTGTGTTTAGTTAGTTACCTATGAGGCTGGTAGTGAAAGGTGGGACTGTGTTTAGTTAGTTAGTTACCTATGAGGCTGGTAGTGAAAGGTGGGACTGTGTTTAGTTAGTTAGTTACCTATGAGGCTGGTAGTGAAAGGTGGGACTGTGTTTAGTTAGTTAGTTACCTATGAGGCTGGTAGTGAAAGGTGGGACTGTGTTTAGTTAGTTAGTTACCTATGAGGCTGGTAGTGAAAGGTGGGACTGTGTTTAGTTAGTTAGTTACTTATGAGGCTGGTAGTGAAAGGTGGGACTGTGTTTAGTTAGTTAGTTAGTTACCTATGAGGCTGGTAGTGAAAGGTGGGACTGTGTTTAGTTAGTTACCTATGAGGCTGGTAGTGAAAGGTGGGACTGTGTTTAGTTAGTTACCTATGAGGCTGGTAGTGAAAGGTGGGACTGTGTTTAGTTAGTTAACTAGGAGGCTGGTAGTGAAAGGTGGGACTGTGTTTAGTTAGTTAACTAGGAGGCTGGTAGTGAAAGGTGGGACTGTGTTTAGTTAGTTAACTAGGAGGCTGGTAGTGAAAGGTGGGACTGTGTTTAGTTAGTTAGTTACCTATGAGGCTGGTGGTGAAAGGTGGGACTGTGTTTAGTTAGTTACCTATGAGGCTGGTAGTGAAAGGTGGGACTGTGTTTAGTTAGTTACCTATGAGGCTGGTAGTGAAAGGTGGGACTGTGTTTAGATACCTATGAGGCTGGTAGGGAAAGGTGGGACTGTGTTTAGTTAGTTAACTAGGAGGCTGGTAGTGAAAGGTGGGACTGTGTTTAGTTAGTTAACTAGGAGGCTGGTAGTGAAAGGTGGGACTGTGTTTAGTTAGTTACCTATGAGGCTGGTAGTGAAAGGTGGGACTGTGTTTAGTTAGTTAGTTAGTTACCTATGAGGCTGGTAGTGAAAGGTGGGACTGTGTTTAGTTAGTTACCTATGAGGCTGGAAGTGAAAGGTGGGACTGTGTTTAGTTAGTTACCTATGAGGCTGGTAGTGAAAGGTGGGACTGTGTTTAGTTAGTTACCTATGAGGCTGGTAGTGAAAGGTGGGACTGTGTTTAGTTAGTTACCTAGGAGGCTGGTAGTGAAAGTTGGGACTGTATTTAGTTAGTTAGTTAGTTACCTATGAGGCTGGTAGTGAAAGGTGGGACTGTGTTTAGTTAGTTACCTATGAGGCTGGAAGTGAAAGGTGGGACTGTGTTTAGTTAGTTACCTAGGAGGCTGGTAGTGAAAGTTGGGACTGTATTTAGTTAGTTAGTTAGTTACCTATGAGGCTGGTGGTGAAAGGTGGGACTGTGTTTAGTTAGTTACCTATGAGGCTGGTAGTGAAAGGTGGGACTGTGTTTAGTTAGTTACCTATGAGGCTGGTGGTGAAAGGTGGGACTGTGTTTAGTTAGTTACCTATGAGGCTGGTAGTGAAAGGTGGGACTGTGTTTAGTTAGTTACCTAGGAGGCTGGTAGTGAAAGGTGGGACTGTGTTTAGTTAGTTAGTTACCTATGAGGCTGGTAGTGAAAGGTGGGACTGTGTTTAGTTAGTTACCTAGGAGGCTGGTGGTGAAAGGTGGGACTGTGTTTAGTTAGTTAGTTACCTATGAGGCTGGTGGTGAAAGGTGGGACTGTGTTTAGTTAGTTAGTTACCTATGAGGCTGGTGGTGAAAGGTGGGACTGTGTTTAGTTAGTTACCTATGAGGCTGGTAGTGAAAGGTGGGACTGTGTTTAGTTAGTTAGTTACCTATGAGGCTGGTGGTGAAAGGTGGGACTGTGTTTAGTTAGTTACCTATGAGGCTGGTGGTGAAAGGTGGGACTGTGTTTAGTTAGTTACCTATGAGGCTGGTAGTGAAAGGTGGGACTGTGTTTAGTTAGTTAGTTACCCATGAGGCTGGTAGTGAAAGGTGGGACTGTGTTTAGTTAGTTACCTATGAGGGCGGTGGAGAAGCGGTTCATGGACAGTGGCTCCAGGTAGAGCGGTTCCTCGTACCCAGAGTCCAGCTCACTGCGGACATAATCCCTAAAAACAAGACAAACTAGAGATCAGTTCACCTCCTGCAGTCACACCTGTGGTCCTCTGTCCTCACTGGCTAGATAAAAAAATATCCTTCAGAGAATTCAACAAGTTCCACACACCCAGGGCCTGTAGAAGCTTGATTCACTCAATACTATTACCTACCTGTTTTATGGAGCAATATGAAAATAGTTAACAATCACAGCACGCAATGGCTTTTTAAAATGACCTTCCAAACACATTTCACTCCTTGCTAACAATATAAATTCTGTGTGTATGTACGTCTCGCTCTCTCACCTGGACACCTGGTGTCCAGCGAAGAGCAGCAGGGCAGTTAGCACGTACAGGTAGAGCTTCACCAGGTGTTGACGAGGCAGAGTCAGGAGCACCAGGCTGAGGATGTAACCTGTCACACAGCAGAACAGAGACATTCATTCAGGAGAACCAGGCTGAGTCACACAGCAGAACAGAGACATTCAGTCAGGAGAACCAGGCTGAGGATGTGACCTGTCACACAGCAGAACAGAGACATTCAGTCAGGAGAACCAGGCTGAGGATGTAACCTGTCACAAGGGAGGGAGACGCAGTGAATCACAGAGGGGACTGTACAGCACAGGGGGGACTGTAGAGCACAGGGGGGACTGTAGAGCACAGGGGGACTGTAGAGCACAGGGGGACTGTAGAGCACCATGAAGTAGAATACATATTCATTTCAATTAGACATGATAGCCCACTCAGTAACACTAAAGCAGAAACGCTAGCCAGCTGTCCCGTGGGTAAGTCTAGCTTGTCACACAGCAGTGGTCCAGCAAACTACACTGTTTTTAGTGGGTGGGTGAACCAATAGGTGGGGATCCCATTGTTCATAGTGTTTGGCTGCTAATCTAGTCCCCAGAGGATTGGTGGAAACTGTTGAACAGGTCTGACACATAAAGTAGGCAGTTTGTGTTGCCTTGAAAGCAGTCGCCAGGGTAATGTATTGAATCATGTCCAGTGTTTCAACTGTCTTTGTGTGTTCCCTTTGTGTATGACGGGTCCTGATAGGAGCAGCCCTGTTGATGAGTCGTTGGAGCTGGTTAAGACTGGTCCTGATAGGAGCAGCCCTGTTGATGAGTCGTTGGAGCTGGTTAAGACGGGTCTGAATGCTCTGATGTTGGGTGGGAGCCGTACTGTGGAACAGTAGTCCAGGAGAGTTATCATGGTTTGGTAAATGGTGTGGAAGATGTCTGAAGATAAAGTCCCTTTCCCCATTTCAGAGCACCAAGCCCAGCCAGCAGTTTCCCTGTGACCAGTCTGGTGTGTTCCGACCAGTGTGGGTCAAACTTCCTCCTCTGATACTTTATGGTGTTGATACTTGATCATTAAAAGTTTGGTCCGTCGGTTATTGAGATAATTTTACCTCACACACACACACACACACACACACACACACACACACACACACACACACACACACACACACACACACACACACACACACACACAATCACACACACAATCACACACACACAATCACACACACACACACACGTTTTATTGACTCTGTTTATCCCATGTGTAACTGTTGCTTGCTTTATCTTGGTCAGGTCACAGTTGTAAATGAGAAGTTGTTCTCAACTGGCCTACCTGGTTAAATAAAAGGCGAAATACTTTTTTATTAAGCAGATATTATCTTTTTGTGTCTATAAAAAAATGTGTCAATTGCTGTTTAACACATAAGGGACAGATTTAACACAGGCGTCCACTACTGTCTGACTGGCCTTCACTACATGTAGAATCCTGCAACTGTCATTCCAATCCTCTCAGTAATACAGAGTAGTAGTGAGGACAGTGAAAGCAATAATCCTGCCTTCCCTCCACCTTGGTTGAGCGCGGCCTGCCCGGTGTAGGAGTCAGCAGGAACAGCCAGAGACAAAAATAAAAAATAATAAATCACCAGGCACTAATACACCCGGGACTCACTGGCCGACTTGGACCCAGCAATAGATCTGACAATTCACCCTGGGGATTCTATTAGCAAACAGCTAACACACCACAGCTCTCTGCACCATCCACTGTGAGGGAGTGCGCATGTGTGAGAGAAGTCAAACGAGCATCTAAACCTGATCAAACTTTCATTAGAGATCAGGAAGCATGACAAAAACACCAGTCATTCTGGAGAAACAAAAACTAGACAAAGACAAAACGTACCCACCCACAAAAACTGCAACCCTCCCTGCAACATGTTTGTAGAGACACAAGCTTGGTGTAACCACTGCCCAGTATGAACGTGACAAATAGACACAAGCTTGGTGTAACCACTGCCCAGTATGAACGTGACAAATAGACACAAGCTTGATGTAACCACTGCCCAGTATGAACGTGACAAATAGACACAAGCTTGATGTAACCACTGCCCAGTATGAACGTGACAAATAGACACAAGCTTGGTGTAACCACTGCCCAGTATGAACGTGACAAATAGACACAAGCTTGATGTAACCACTGCCCAGTATGAACGTGACAAATAGACACAAGCTTGGTGTAACCACTGCCCAGTATGAGCTTGGTGTAACCACGTGACAAATAGACACAAGCTTGGTGTAACCACTGCCCAGTATGAACGTGACAAATAGACACAAGCTTGGTGTAACCACTGCCCAGTATGAACGTGACAAATAGACACAAGCTTGATGTAACCACTGCCCAGTATGAACGTGACAAAAAGACACAAGCTTGGTGTAACCACTGCCCAGTATGAACGTGACAAATAGACACAAGCTTGGTGTAACCACTGCCCAGTATGAACGTGACAAATAGACACAAGCTTGGTGTAACCACTGCCCAGTATGAACGTGACAAAACGCTTAACTTTTCACTACATTAATACAAGTGAATTAGTCCTAATATTTTTTTGTCCCCTAAAATGGAGTGACTGTGTACCAAAAAGTGAAATAATTCCCAATATGGATGAAAATACCCTTAAATGTAAGCTGACAGTCTGCACTTTAACCTCAGTCATTGTATCAAGTGCTGGAGTACAGAGCCAAAACAACAACGTTGTCACTGTTCCAATACTTTGAGCTCACCGTTCATGATTCTACCTCCCATGAGAACCAAAATGATGGTGATCCTCTCTCGGATCGCCACAGGCGCTGACTGGAGTCAATGTTTGTTGGTGAACCCAGCCACTAGTGTGCGCGTGCGAGTGGCCCGGTCATGCAGGATGAGCCAGCCTCACTGTGAAAGCCAGGGTGACGGGAGATTAGAGAGGGGCAGCTTAATTCTCCCTCCCTTCTCCCCCCTCAGACTGTGGCTGTAGCGGTGAGCGGATCCCACTTATATAATCCTGAGAGTTCGAGCTATATTCTGCCAGCCAGCCCAACCAGACAAGTCACTGCTGTCAATAGGCTCATCTGGCTGCTCAGTCAAAACCGTCACAGAGCAGGAAACAGAGACATGTGAAGGGACGACAGGAGAGGGTAAGCACTGCTGTCAATAGGCTCATCTGGCTGCTCAGTCAAAACCTTCACAGAGCAGGAAACAGAGACATGTGAAGGGACGACAGGAGAGGGTAAGCACTGCTGTCAATAGGCTCATCTGGCTGCTCAGTCAAAACCGTCACAGAGCAGGAAACAGAGACATGTGCGGGGACGACAGGAGAGGGTAAGCACTGCTGTCAATAGGCTCATCTGGCTGCTCAGTCAAAACAGTCACAGAGCAGGAAACAGAGACATGTGAAGGGACGACAGGAGAGGGTAAGCACTGCTGTCAATAGGCTCATCTGGCTGCTCAGTCAAAACCGTCACAGAGCAGGAAACAGAGACATGTGAAGGGACGACAGGAGAGGGTAAGCACTGCTGTCAATAGGCTCATCTGGCTGCTCAGTCAAAACCTTCACAGAGCAGGAAACAGAGACATGTGAAGGGACGACAGGAGAGGGTAAGCACTGCTGACGTAATGCCGTGAACAAATCCATAACCCAAATACAACCTTCATTGGAAGTCGATGGGGGAACAGAACAAGCTCTGGCTTTACAGAAGCCCATGTTCAGTTAGTGAGGCCTTCCTTCAGTGCTGAATTTACAAGTCAGTGTTTAACATTGTGTGGGGGGCTTTGGTTGGAGAGGCTCCTGCTCTGGACTCAGAGTTGCAGAAGTAGGGCTGGGAATTACCAGGGACCTCACGATATGATCACAATACTATGGTGCCGATACGATATGTGATTCTGTATGTATAGTGTGATTATGTGTGTATAGTGTGTGATTCTATATGTAGTGTGATTCCGTGTGCAGAGTGCGATTCCGTGTGCAGAGTGCGATTCCATGTGCAGAGTGCGATTCCATGTGCAGAGTGCGATTCCGTGTGCAGAGTGCGATTCCGTGTGCAGAGTGCGATTCCGTGTGCAGAGTGTGATTCGATACTGTGATTTTATTGCGATTCGATGTTGCAAACATATTGCTCACTATACGTCTGCTGCAGAGGGACCAGAGAGACACATGAGAATACAGGTTTTGATCAGTCATGGTAATAAAAGTGCTGAAAACATATTGGCTCCCTATTTAAAAAGATGGAGAACAAGCTACAGAAGGAAAAATACTGGAGAGTTGGTGCAGGTACAGCCAACTAGCGCAAAAAATATTATTGCAATATTGAAAAATATGTATACACAGACACATTCAGACCCATTGACTTTCCCCACATTTTGTTACGTTACGGCCTTATTCTAAAAATGTGTTAAAATTGTCCCCCCTTCCCCCTAATCTACACACAATAAATAACAAATACTGACAAAGCAACAGGTTTAGACATATTTGCAAGTTTTTTAAAACATACGTAAGTATTCAGACCCTTTGCTGGATCTGTGTAAGACGGTGTGTTCCAGTTTCCGCCAATATCCAGCAACTTCACACAGCCATTGAAGAGGAGTGGGACAACATTCCACGGGCCACATCCAACCGCCTGAGCATCTCTATGCGAAGGAGCCCGACTGGTGTCACACCAGAGCCTGACTTTATCCACACTCCCCTTTGATGTTAAAAGGTATCGGTGACCAACAGATGCATATCTGCATTTCCAGTCATGTGAAATCCATAGATTAGGGCCTAATGAACTGTAACTCAGTGAAATCTTTGAAATGGTTGCGTTTATATTTTTGATTAGTAGAATATAACGTTACACCCTCTGCTAAAATATATAATAGGCTCACAGATAAATGATAAACTGACTGTAAAAGGTCATTTCCTATCCTGTGCCTGGGGAGGGGGATATATCACATTATTTCATATAAAACTAATATAACGGTCCTCGTGATGTAGCTCGGCCCGTGGCGGGTGAGGACGGGCTCGAGTATCTGAATTATGCACAGAGAAGAAGCCTTCTGGCCATTAGTCAGGTGCAGCCATGTATGTTATGAACAGAGCACATCCTATTCCCATGTCTGCATTAGGCAAGCCAACACGGGCTAGAGTTTGTTTTGGTTTCTGTTTCAAAAAGGGGTTTAGGTGGTGGGCGTGACCAGGGGTGTGGCAGGAGGCACGGTTGGCTTGTAAGTGCAGCAAAGTTCTAGAGACGATAAGGTCCCTTATCTTCACGGTGTAGAGAATCTTTTGCATTTATGCCAACTTCCTGCAATTAAAAACATTTGGGAAAAAAACTATTTTAAAAGGTTGAGGTTTTAAAGCAAATTTCCTGCAGCTATTTCATATTTTGGCTAACATGTTTTTTAAACTTAAACATACGATCTATACTGGTTAGGGAATGTTCTATTACCCCACTGTCTAGCTTATATTTTGATGATTGTTAGTCTAAATATATTAGGTCCATTATCTTCTCAAACTTTGTATCTGGTTTAGGTTTACACAAAGCGTTTCTCCATCCCGATTGCATTTTTTGTATTATCTTTGTTTTTTTACACAGTTTGGACTTATCCTTGTGCGAGCCGCTAAGCATATCAATGGCAGAAAAATCCTTGCGTTTAACGAGACGTTAATCCACAGCAATTTGCTATGCAAAGTCATGCAGACAGGACAAAGAGTTGACCGATGTGATAGAACCATCTGTGGGGGCAGTACAAATACGCGCTCCCTGATACGCGCTCCCTGATACGCGCTCCCTGCCCATAAGCTAAAGGGTTGTAGACAGGCTGCTACAGTGCCAAAAGTCCTCGGTTTTACCTAATATTTTGAATCTTAAAAACACAGAAGAATATATTTTCTCCCTCTCTCCCCAAGACAGACAACACACACACAAACAGAGGTTCAGTTCAGTCAACTGGTGCTCTGCTGCCAAGTGTGTTCATCAGCAAATACCAAGCTCATCGTCTCATCCACCATCTTCAGCCAAGACCACCAAGACCCCAAACACACCCCTGTCGAGGTCATAGAAAGTGTGCGCTTACACACAAAATACAAAGGTAAGGAAAAAGTCATTCCCATTGATGATTAGCATATCTATGTAGTGACTGCAGTACATGGTGTTAATGGTCTGTAAGCTGGTTATCATGGCCTGTACCTCCTCCACTCTCCTCCCCTGGGAAGAAAACAGCTTCTTTGACTTCACTCAGTCCTAGGCCCCCCCCAGAGAGGACACTCAGAGGACCTGCATGGTGCTAGGCCCCCCCCCACAGAGGACATGGTGGCCCCCCCCCCCCCCCCCCCCCCCCCCCCCCCCCCCCCCCCCCACAGAGGACATGGTGCTAGGCCCCCCCCCCCACAGAGGACATGGTGCTAGGCCCCCCCCACAGAGGACATGGTGCTAGGCCCCCCCCCCCCCCCCACAGAGGACATGGTGCTAGGCCCCCCACAGAGGACATGGTGCTAGGCCCCCCCCCCCACAGAGGACATGGTGCTAGGCCCCCCCCCACAGAGGACATGGTGCTAGGCCCCCACACAGAGGACATGGTGCTAGGCCCCCCACACAGCCCCCACACAGGACATGGTGCTAGGCCCCCCCCCACACAGAGGACAGGCCCCCACACAGAGGACATGGTGCTAGGCCCCCACACAGAGGACATGGTGCTAGGCCCCCCCACAGAGGACATGGTGCTAGGCCCCCCACAGAGGACATGGTGCTAGGCCCCCACACAGAGACAGGAGGACATGGTGCTAGGCCCCCACACAGAGGACATGGTGCTAGGCCCCCACACAGAGGACATGGTGCTAGGCCCCCACACCCTCACACAGAGGACATGGTGCTAGGCCCCCCACAGAGGACATGGTGCTAGGCCCCCACACAGAGGACATGGTGCTAGGCCCCCCACAGAGGACATGGTGCTAGGCCCCCCACAGAGGACATGGTGCTAGGCCCCCACACAGAGGACATGGTGCTAGGCCCCCCCCCACACAGAGGACATGGTGCTAGGCCCCCACACAGAGGACATGGTGCTAGCCCCCCCCCCACACAGAGGACATGGTGCTAGGCCCCCCACACAGAGGACATGGTGCTAGGCCCCCACACAGAGGACATGGTGCTAGGCCCCCACACAGAGGACATGGTGCTAGGCCCCCCACACAGAGGACATGGTGCTAGGCCCCCCACACAGAGGACATGGTGCTAGGCCCCCCCACAGAGGACATGGTGCTAGGCCCCCCACACAGAGGACATGGTGCTAGGCCCCCACACAGAGGACATGGTGCTAGGCCCCCACACAGAGGACATGGTGCTAGGCCCCCACACAGAGGACATGGTGCTAGGCCCCCACACAGAGGACATGGTGCTAGGCCCCCACACAGAGAACATGGTGCTAGGCCCCCACACAGAGAACATGGTGCTAGGCCCCCACACAGAGAACATGGTGCTAGGCCCCCACACAGAGAACATGGTGCTAGGCCAGCAAAGTGAGTCAACAGCCTTTAGCCTGCCTAAACAAGAGTCACACACCCAACCTTGCTGCCAGCTTCTCCCCATAGCTCACACTATCCACCTACTACACAATTACCCAGCAGCCTGACGTGCTGATAATGGGATCCTCCATGCCTTGTACAGTACAGATCACTATGCCAAACCACAAAACAGTATCATTGGTTAAATCCTCTTCGCACATTAAGGTAAAAATATACCAACTGGAATAGCAGAGGTGCTGTGACCAGATTGACTTATTTCTCGCCGAGCATCACGGAAAATCCCTTTAAAATACTTGGTCTTGGATGGTGGAAAAAAGCTCTACGGGAGATGGAAGGAGAGGAAAATGTGACCGAGACGTTTCACCATGATGACACACACACAAAAAAAAAAGTGGCTGTAGAGAATTGCAGATGTTTCAGGTCAGGCCATGCTTTAATTATGGCACCATTTCACTGTTTAATGATAATTTTAATGACCTCATGCCTTTCTGTTCTGGTCTGAAACACGAGCATCAGCCACGTATACGACTGATTTTGTTTGTCTGAAAGCTCAATTAACTCGTCTCAACCACAAAGTCTAACATCATGTATGGACCAAAAGGGTGACTGGAAAATGGGTTGTATGATGCAAGGAACCACTTCAATTCAATTATCATATATTAAGAACAGAATAAAAACAACATAAGCTACCCTCTGGCTATTGGCTTTCAGGCATATTCAAGCCCGTCTCAAAATACAACACTGCCCCTTTAAGTCTTATGGAGAATGGTTAGCCTATAAAATTACAGCAACATTACAACCAAATACTTGTCTTTAGGCCAATTGAATAAATAAGGGATCAAAATGGCTAAAGTAATCTACTTCAAAGTGGAGGAAAACTGGTTTGAGTAATCAGGCAGAATTAATTTATCAACAATAAGATGTTTTTTCGAGTAGTTGAAGGATTCAAGGAAGACCATGCTCGGGACAGGGAGCCCTCGGGACATTGATTATTTACAAGTATATATATATACACACTCTACCTTCACAAAGAGCTGCTTACCCCTCAGAGGGAAGTAAGCCTACATGAGAAATAAGGGGTAATTAGCTCTACCCCCCCGTAGCATACAACTAACAAAAACCTGTTCTAACCTGAGCTTTAGAGCCCAAACAGACAGAAGAATTAAAGCTGTCTGGCTTCGTGCCCAGAGATAAGGAAGAAAAACAAACCACTCCTTTGTGTGGTGTATGAAGAGGTTACTGGAGAGATTTGGAAAATGATAAGTGACTAGTAATGTTCAACTCAAGCATTTACACAGCATTAGATTTAACGAAACCATTTCACACCCACAAAAAAGGCAACTAAAACAAGTTAATCTACAAACTTCAGTCAAGTTTCTGGGGAGATCTATTGACATCATGTTAGAAATATTCTGATTGGCTAATGTTGTCAGAATGACATGGCCAATGACGAATTGAAGGGAATCCCAGTTTTCCAACAGTGTCAGATTGTTTCATCAACTGCCAATATGAAGCACTCGAAGGGCGATTCTACAACAGGAGTAGCCTTATTTGGTACTGGTTTATTAATGTTCCTGTTTATCAATTTGCGAGTGCCGGTAGAGAAGTTTAGAACATCGGACAGGACAATGACATGAATAGATGCTGTGAAAACTAGTCAGGGTACACTATATGTTTTGATTTGGCTACGTAGTTAGTCTATGAAACAGACTAGCCGAACTGCTGCAGCAAAGACCATCTCCTCAGGCCCACCTGCACATACAGTGTCTTCAGAAAGTATACACACAAACACCCTGCTACTATTCCCACATTTCATTGTGTTACAGCCGAATTTAAAACGGATTAAACTGACCATCACTGGCCTACACACACACACACACACACACACACACACACACACACACACACACACACACACACACACACACACACACACACATACACTACTCCATAACGTAAAAGTAGAATTATACAATATACAATTATCTGTAAGGTCCCTTAGTAGAGCAGTGAATTTCAAAACACGAAGGCCAGGGAGTTTTTCCAATGCCTCGCAAAGCGCACCAATTGGTAGATGTGTAAACATGTAATATCCCTTTAAGCATGGGGGAAGTTAATTACACGTACAGCAGCCGACGTCACAGGAAGGCCAAAAAGATCAAGGACAACAACCACCACACGAGCCACTTCCTGTTCACCCCGCTATCATCCAAAAGGGGAATACCTAGTCAGTTGTTTAACTGAATGCCTACAACTGAAAATTGTCTTCTGTATTTAACCCAAGCTCTCTGAATCAGAGGTACCGGAGGGGGGGGCTGTCATAATTGACATCCACGTAGTCGGGCCCCCCCTGGAACAATTGATTAAGTGCCTTCCTCACAGGCAAAACGACAGATTTGTACCTTGTCAGGCAGGGGATTTGATCAAGCAACGTTTCTGTTACTGGCCCAACGCTCTAACCACTAGCGAGGTCAGTACAGGTGCATCAAAGCGGGGACAGAGAGACTGAAAAACAGCTTCTATCTCAAGGCCATCATACTGTTAATGAGCCATCACAAGCACATTAGAGGCTGCTGCCTATATACACAGACTTGATATCATTGGCCACTTTAATAAATGGAACACTAGTCACTTTAATGTTTACATGTATTGGATTACTCATCTCGTGTTTACTGTATCTTAGTCTGTCACGCTGACATTGCTCATCCATATATGTATATTCTTAATTCCAGTCCTTTACTTAGATGTGTTTGTATTAGGTATTTGTTGTGAAATTGTTTGATATTACTTGTTAGAGGTTGCTGCACTGTCGGAACTAGAAACAAAGCATTTCGCTACACTCGCAATAACATGTGCTGAACACATATGTGACCAATAAAATTTGAATTACATTTTGGATGGTGTATCAATACACCAAGTCACTACAAAGGTACAGGCGTCCTTCCTAACTCAGTTGCCCGAAAGAAAGAAAACCTCTCAGGGATTTAACTGAGGCCAATGGTGACTTTAAAGTAGTTTGAGTTTAATGGCCGTGAGAAAACTGAAGATGGATCAACATTGTAATTACGCCACAATACTAACCTAAATGACAAGAAGGAAGCCTGCATAGAAAAAAATAAAAAGGTGGCAAAGAAATTAACATCATGTCCTGAATAAAATTGTTGTTTGGGACCAATCAAACACAGCACCACTTCATATTTTAAAGCAAGGTGGTGACTGCATCATGTTATGGGTATGCTTGTCATCGGCAAGGACTATGGAGTTTAGGATAAAAAGAAACAGAATAGAGCTACGCATGAGTTAAATCCTAGAGGAAAACCTGGTTCAGTCTGCTTTCCAACAGACACAAATTCACCCTTGAGCAGGACAATAACCTAAAACACATGACCAAATATACACTGTAGGTGCATACCAAGATGACATTGAATGTCCGAGTGGCCTAGTCACATATTCAACTTAAAAACGTACTTGAAAATCTATGGAAAGACTCGAAAATGGCTGTCTCTAGCAATGATCAACCACCAACTTGACAGAGCTTAAAGAATTTTAAAAAGACTGTGCAAATATTGTACAATCCAGGTGTGCAAAGCTCTTAACCCAGAAACACTCACAGCTGTAATCACTGCCAAAGGTGATTCTAACATGTTTTGATTCAGGGGTGTTAATACTTAAGTAAATTATATCCATTTTATTTTCAAGACATTTGCAAAAATGTCTTAAAAACACTTGCCACTGTCATTATGGGATATTGTTTGTAGATGGGTGAGAAACAAATCAATCCATTTTGAATTTAGGCTGGAATAAATGATAGAATAAGGGGTATGAATACTTTCTGAAGGCACTGTACTCAGGATTCACATACCATGACCGTACAAACTCAGTTCTCTGACCAAAAAGTAACCTATAACTGGTCAAATAACTTACTAACTAGCAAGTAATATCAACACGTGCACACGTGGCGACACACGGGTCTGCGCTTTGATTGTAAAAGAGCATTTTGAGACTGCAGGTGATTGAAAGACTGCCCGTCCAGGCCGAAATCTGAGGTGAGCAACACTTGGCATCTGGAGGACACTTCTCTAATGATGATGTAATTGTTTGATATTGTGATTTCAATCTATATTCCGCTTATCCAATTGTTATTCTGACTTGCCCCAGACAAGTAATATGAGATGTCAAGCCCTGCCTCCACTGAGCTCTTAGTAAAAGGCCAGGCCCACTCAACCAGAACATAGCCATACTGCATTTGTTTTTTTAAACTAGGCAAGTCAGTTAAGAACTCTTACTTACAATGACGGCCTACCCCTGACCAAACCTGGACGACGCTGGGCCAATTGTGCGCCGCCCTATGGGCCTCCCAATCACAGCCGGTTGTGATACAGCCTCGAATCAAACCAGGGTCTGTAGTGACGCCTCTAACACTGAAATGCAGTGCCACTCGGGAGCCCAAAATTAGCAATATTGTGTGTCTGTGTTAATGTGCCATTATAAATACAAAAGTCACCTGTATAAATTGCAGAGGTGATGCTGACATGCATGAATCATAGACATTACAGCAATTATGCAAATTCGGAGTACAAACAATGTCAGTCATCCTTTGTATCATTCATTTTATCCCGTCTCAGCTTTGAACCTGAAAACATTTATAAACACAAAGCAAGACAATTCAAGACTTAGTAGGTTCAAAACTGCCGAACATAAACTATATTAATGTATTCCATAAATTAAATTCTATGGATGAGAACCAAGCATGAAAAACAGGCACCTAGTTACAGGCTACAACTGCAGTGTTTTTCTTGGTCAGGGCACACTAGCGATAGATTATTTTGAGTGTAGTGCTGAACTATTGGCTAACACTGCAAGCCTGTTTGATAGTTTGGATATGATCATCGTAATGTACAGTGTTTGTTAAAGCATGTGATAGTTTTTATTCTTCACAATGTCACTGGAGAGTTCATCTACTCTGAGGTGAAAAGCCCCCAAGCAGTCTTTTTAAAAATCACTGCATGTCTAAATCCCATTTTGTGTAAGAGCCATCTATCTACAAAATCACATTAACTGCACTGCTCCTTTAACAGTTCATGGCCACTCAAAAAAGTGCAAACTTCTGTTGTAGCCAAGAAAATTCACAACTAATCTGACATTTACAACACCATTAAATTAATTAGTAAGCATTACATTTACCTTGGGGGGGGGGGCAGTTTAAAATATGTTTATCATAAGATGAACCAATAGAAATGTCTTGTAAGTGTATGGGTGCATTTGTCAAAATGTGCTGCTTAAAAATGTACAGTTGCTATAAAATGAGAACTTAAAGGGCTGCAGAAATGGCATGACCAATTGCAGTAAAAAAAAAAAAGGTGAGGGGTGTGTGTGCGCGCGAGATACTGACCTACATAGTGCAGGTAGAGAGCCAGGTACTTGTACTGGAAGAGGGGGTTGTTGTTGAGACTGCTCCTCTGGATCTTCTGGAAAAAGGAGCTGACATCCCAGCGGTAGAGTATCTCCAGCAGCATGATGCTGGGGACACGCAGCCCCACGTTCAGCACCGCTTCCAGCTTGTCCTTCAATGCCATGGCCCTGACACAGCACACTACAACCTACTAAGACTGGACAGGGGAGGGATAAGGAGTAGGGAGAAGAAAGCAAAACGGTGAGATGTCTCAAGTGCTATAACATGTAGGCTAAATACTTGTTTTTATCAAACAGCAGCAAAATTCTGTTTTCTCAGAGTTCCAATTCCATAGATTCACCGATGTGGTGTTTCATAAGCCCATTCCCAGGTAGACATGCACAAGTTGCTGTAAAGGATAGAAACACAGTTGCATTTGACCAAGAAGAACTGTTAACACTTCAAGCCTCTGCCTGCATGTTCAGACAAATCGAGTCGAACGAGGCAGGAAGGAACTATATACACTAAAAGTGCCTGCACAGAATGTGTTGTAATTCCACAAGTCAAGCCTGAAGTACAGGAAATGAGACCATATTAGGTAACATGGGGGCAGATGTCACTTTCACAATAAACTATTTTTTTTAAAGGAAAAATACTTATGGGAATATAGATGTAGTAAAAGTAATTTGCTGACAAAAAATGTGTGAATTTCTGCATTTCATTTGTCGTCACCTCTCACTATGGGTCTACATTGTGGCTATTTTCCCAAGAATCCTACATGCTTGGTTGAGCAGGATCAATGTGAATGAAAATTAAATGTTATCCATTAGCCAAACATCCCAACTGGTCCCTGCATCCACCTGAACTACTGTAAACATTCCTTCCCATAGCCGGAAGTTATCATGATGCTGCTTGCCTTCACCCTTTCACACGATCTGTATTACAGATTGGTTGTTGACCCATCAAGTAAAAAACATTATAATAAAGACAGACACTGATGTTGAGTATATTCCATAGAATTAAATATAGAACTGATTCAATGTAGATCGGAGATCCCATCCCCCCGGCCCTCATTTTCAGATAGTCCACGGTAAAAACAACAACAAAACAATAGTTTAAACACTGTACTTGTGAGTAAACTGGCTAGCTAACGTTAGCTACATCACTTTGTAATTCACATTTATCAGTCATGACTGACTGTCCGGAAACGTTTTATTAGCTAACGTGACCACTTCTAATTATAATGACATGACTGTATCACATAATTTCGGTTATACCACCACCAGTTACAATTACAACCAGTTACAGGATCACGTTTTGTTGAGGGCGTCTAACTACGCTACATGAATGGCTTGTTGTGGCTTGGCTCTGAGCGTCATGACATTAACTTTAGTTACATCGCCTAACGTTAGCCACGGCTAGTTAACCCCGACACCACTTGTGCCCCGCAAGAAGGGTGCTGAATAAACACATCTTTATCATAATCTTATGTAACTTAGAGATCTACAATCATGTAAAAAAAAAATCGGGTCGTAAAATGAGACAATATGCTAAAAGTGACTGCATGGGATGGGCAGAGGTAGGACTCAGAAACGACACGTCAATAGCTAACATTAGCTAGCTGCTAAAAAAAAACATCCTAAACTAGCTAGTTAACGTTAGCAATACCATAGGTTTGTAATGGAAAGTACCACCATGCATAGTTAGCAAACTAAAAACGTAACATCAACAGCTGCTCACGATTAAAAATGGATCTAAGTTAGCAACAGTTGGCTAGAAGCATTGCTAGTTACGCCTTATTACCGCATGTGACGTGTAGCTAGCTAAGTTAGCTTGCTGTCGCGTTATCAACGTTGTCCCCACGGGAAAAAAAGCAAAGAACCTACATTGCGAGAACGACGTTAAACTCAATTTGATGATGTTTCTCCGGTCTAATATCAAACATTTTTTTTTAACTAGGCGTCTCCCAAATGAACGGTTTAAACGATGTCATTTTGTCGGTGAGTCGAACCGTCAGCTCTCCTCTCACTCAGCCAGGTAACGGCTTCGTAATGAAGACGTGGCTATTGCGCATGCGCCGCAGCTCTTAATTAGAGAACAACTCCTGGCTGGGCTGAGAGAGATGCTGTATTTTTTTGGGGGGGTTATTTTTAAAAAATTGTTAACAGCATCTAAATTTGTTCGTTACGTTTGCAATGCTCAACAGAAAATACGATATGAGCGCAAGCTTATTCCAGAGGTCTAGGCGTCTCATTTGGGATTACGCCTAGACAGACGTCTGGAATCAGGTAATTACAGGGGGAATATGCTAAAGTCGCTCTGCCATTTAATTGAATGTTGTTCTTATAATTCGCCTAATTTGACCAAAAATGTTGTATATTCAGCTGTTTGAAGCCAAAAGTAAAATACGCAAAAACGAAATGTAAGTAAGGGAAGTATAGGAATAGCACCCATATAACATATCTACTGCTTCTTAGACTTCCTTTCATTGATAATTACAGTTCTTATAACTAATATTTCTATGTGGATTTTGTCCGGGTAAACTAAAAAGTTACATATTGCAGTTTTAAACATGGTATTTTACATATTCCTCACTGTTTGTTTGATGTACACATGATGTGAGTATATAAACATTCAGCCCTAGTACCTTTACTCCGAGGGGCCTGGTCATTTACAGAGGTAGACTTCTCTGTTAGCCAAAACAGCCAAAAACTCCATGTAAACATGAATTTATTCTCAATTGCAATTAGGTTCTACAAACATCAAGCCCTTTTCTTTCATATCAAAATAAAATAATTCATGAATTTAAAAAAATCTAAATATACACTCACTGTATTCTGTTTTAATGGCTTTATCACAGTTGCAGTCAACATCATTTTTCAGTGACAACACGTTTCTGGCGGCCTTCTTCCATTATGAGCATGCTACAAAAATGTAAACGCAACATGTAAAGTGCTGGTCCCATGTTTCATAAGCTGAAATAAAAGATCCCATACATTTTCCATATGCACAAAAAGCTTATTTCCGGTCCGGACCAAAAATCAATGTCCGTGGATGTGGAAATCAAGGCCGTTCTGGACTCAACCAAAACAAAGATGTCCAAAAGGCGTCAGCGTCGTTACATGCTTACTAAGATGCCTAGAGTGTTGGCTGAAATTGAATTGTATGATCGCCCATCTATATGGTAAGCCTACCTTTTGTCAAACACCAGAAAACGACACCCAAAAGACATCGGCTCGTGCTTACTGGGGTGTAGCCTACCATATCTGCCAGAAATTGAATTTTATGAATGCCCATCCATGTGGTAGGCCCACTGTTTGTAAAACGGCCCGTTGCATTGGTTTATTAGTCCTGATTCCTATAATGAATCAATTTGGCAATTTAAGCACTGAGTATCAGCTACCCAACTGTATCAGGAGTTATTATGATTATATGTGCAATGTGTTTACACAACGGGAAATGCAGAGGTATATTATGTTTCACTATGATCAGCTTGTCAAAAATGGATGGATACAAACTTGAAACCACTGATCATGACAATGGGGTGAAACTCCTGGACAACAGTTGTGATTGTCCATTTCATATGGTCCATTTTACTTCGACCTGTCCAGTTTTTAGGATATGTTTGATAACATGACTTCGCATGTTTGTTTGATTGAGCGTCATTTAGGTTTGACTATTAGATCGAAGAAACCTGATGTAAAAAGTGTCCGTCTCATTACATTGTCATCCATTTTATCTCTAACCTGTAAGCTACAGAAAAGGCCACATACTATTTCTGCCATATCCTATATGTGCTACAGGATTTATATTAGGTACATTTTTTTGACAAAACGTTGGTGGAGTTGCAGCGATGAGTCTCTCCAACATCACCCTAGAGAGGAGCACTGGGAATGGACAAGCACAATATTACCCATTCCTGCTTTTGACAAAGTGGGCCCTGCTTATCACAGGGCGGTATCAGCTCTCACCTAAAAAGCCCATATGCCACTGGTTAAGAGAAATTGTCATTGTTTTTGGACAGCATATGTGAGGTTGTATGTGTTGTTGGAGGTGCGTCTTTGGTCGGTTTAGCTCAGAAAATACCTGTCTAATGAGCGGTGAGAAGACTCCTTCTGTCCAATGACTCTTATGTGTAACGTAATGGAACTGAGAAGCATGATTGAAGGGCTCTAAAATACTTCAATAGAGTTGAAAATAAATGTAACTTTTTAGACTAAATAAAATTACATACTACAGCACAAAGCCTACATTTAGGTGAATAACTTCAAGTATATTATTCGGTGACTGTGTAGTTACAAATGGGATAAATCAATGCATTTGCAAGCGCTGGCTATTATCCCTTGCTATTTGTCTCCATCTGTCGGTATTTTAGTAGTACACCACCCACAGGAAGTTATAAACGAAGCGCGCTTGGTAACAAACCGGGCGACAGAAACGACTGCTGATTATTAAACAACACTGAATCAAACTGAGTTTTAAGAAAGCACTTACATTACACAGTTATTATACTTCGTAGCACGTGTTCCTGCACACCACAGAAACGAAGGGAATTGTGGCACACCGCAATTTTTTAGGTATGAATGCGCATCTGATTGTCTTGACTCTTGTATAAATAACAGGCCATGGTTGGCAGGCCATTGATGTAGCTCGCTAGCTAGCTCGATCTGGATGAATGAGAGACACGCAAGTCATTTTTTTTTCTTAGTAATGCCAGACATGATGTACAGTTTTTCATCATTTGATCAGATTGCATCTGAGTGATTTGATAAATTGCGGATAATAACTAGCTTGCTAACGTTTGCTAGCTAGCTAATTTACTGAGTGGCGTGAGCTGAATCTATCTACGAAGATAATACTATGCCAACCCTAACCTAGGTAGCTAACTAACAAACCATATGGTAGCCATATTCAACTTTAATTTATAACTTGTTTTCATTGCAAAGTACTGGAAGCAATGACTCTCCAATAAGATTGCTTTGCTGTTATGTTTTCTGGATGTGTAGCTAGCTGGGAGTTATTATTCTGATCTCGTACAAGTGTTGCAGGAGGTTCGCGCCAGCATGTCTGTGTCTGTGATCATTAAATGGGGAGGGCAGGAGTACTCCATCAGGACACTCTCCGAAGAGGACACTGTGCTGGACCTCAAGCAGTCCATCAAGTCCCTGACAGGGGTTCTCCCAGAGAGGCAGAAACTCCTAGGTTTAAAGGTCAAAGGTAAAAAGCCAATAACTGTTTTACTGCATTTGAGAGTTAATTGGCACGTGCAGCACAGATTGTATGGAAGTATTTTCCCTCTCACGCTTCACACCGTTGTGGATTTCTGCCCTTTTCTGAGTTGTCTGGATATCTGATTCATCACGTCTTAATGGTTCTGTCTCTCTCCCAGGCAAACCAGCAGAGGACCAAGTGAAGCTTGGTTCACTAAAGCTGAAACCCAATACCAAGATCATGATGATGGGCAGCAGGGAGGAGAGTCTGGTGGGTTCCTCTTCCTTCTGCTCTTGTACTAAACAGTACAGTTGAACCATTCCACACCTAGGACTGTGATTGGTGGAGCCTGCTTCCAGCTGTTTACCAGAAGCAATGTCACAACAAGCACAGACTTGTAGAGTGTTGATGTTTCTAACTTTAGCATGTCAAAGACCTAGGCCTCATAACACTCAATCGCTTTGTTTTGTTTTGTGAAGGAAGACGTTTTAGCACCTCCCCCAGAGAATGATGACGTTGTCAATGACTTTGACATTGAAGAAGAGGTGATTGAAGTACAGAACAGGTGCAGTAGGACTTTGCAGATCCAAATCATTTCTAGCGCAGTTTCAGTCATACAAGTAATGAATTGATTCGGCTCCAACTTCGCTTTGCACTCTACGATATGTTTTCTAAGATCACATAGTCAGTCCAATGTCTTGTTTTAACTTAATGCCCTTTTTTGTTTTCTTTAGAGAGGAGAACTTGGCCAAGATAGCCCGCCGTGTGAAAGACTACAAAGTGGAGGGGATGAACCCACCCAGGGTAGGAAAGAGTCTGTTGGTACTAGATGTGGACTACACGTTGTTTGGTGAGTAAGAAGACTATTAAAACTGCACTGGGCACTGCTGTTTGCCTAGTTAAGTGATTTAATAATTTCACCATTTTCTAAATATGAAACATATTTTAGATTTTTAAGAATGTAGAATATTGTTGAAAGATGTTATACACTTGTCCTTATGCTGTTCTTTTTTTCCACACGTTTGAGCATGTTTCTCTGTGATTTGTTTCATTCCAGATCACAAGTCATGTGCCGAGACGGGACAGGAGCTCATGAGGCCTTTTCTCCATGAGTTCCTGACCTCGGCGTATGAGGACTATGACATCGCCATCTGGTGTAAGTACCAAACTGCTTGTTTTGATGTACAGTTGAAGTTAACTGGCCCTAATTTGTGTTTTAATTTGTTCTAGCTGCCACGAGTATGAAGTGGATTGATGCTAAAATGAAAGTAAGTATTCTCTTCTGATAAGTTTATTATTATGATTTTTTTTATCAGTCTCAATTTGTTGACTCTTCATGGCCAGAAAGAGGCAGTGTTCCCCAAAAATATTTTTCACAACATGTAAACTTCCATTGAGAGCACTATACACATGCATATTGAGCAGCAATGATTTAATATGCGCTATTGACCTGTAGTATAGAATGTCAGATCAGATGGTGCCTTCCTGTTGTGGTGTATGTGACTGTCTCACCGTGCCCTCTGGTTTCTCAGGAGCTGGGAGTGACAGACAACCCTAACTACAAGATCACCTTCATGCTGGACAGTGCAGCCATGATCACCGTGCACACGCCTAAGAGGGGTGTAGTGGAGGTGAGTGGGCCTACACTGGAGCAGACAACCTCCTCAATCCCACTGATTCGTGTCCCAGTTGCCTGAACGAACTGTCTCCAGACAGTGTTGTGATGGATGTGTTACAGGTCAAGCCTCTCGGGGTAATATGGGGAAAGTACAGTGAGTTCTACAGCAAGAGGAACACTATCATGTTTGACGACATTGGCAGAAATTTCCTAATGAACCCACAGAACGGACTGAAGGTAAGTTCTGGTGGAACTTACATTACATACATGGTGTTACTTTGCTTCACTTGCGGTTGTTTGAGACACCATTTATTACCATTGGAGGTGGGCATTTAAAAATATATATTTAACTAGGCAAGTCAGTTAAGAAAAACATCTTATTTACAATGACATCCTACCAAAAGACCTGTGGGGACGAGGGCTGGGATTTCAAATAAAAATTGTGTGTGTGTGTGTGTGTGTGTGTGTGTGTGTGTGTGTGTGTGTGTGTGTGTGTGTGTGTGTGTGTGTGTGTGTGTGTGTGTGTGTGTGTGTGTGTGTGTGTGTGTGTGTGTGTGTGTGTGTGTGTGTGTGTGTGTGTGACAAAACCCACATCACGACAAGAGAGACAACACTACATAAAGAGAGAACTAAGACAACAACAGAACGGCAGCAACAGATGACAACACAGCATGGTAGCAACATGACAATAACATGGTAGCAGCACAACATGACAATAACATGGTAGCAGCACACATGACAATAACATGGTAGCAGCACAACATGGTAATAACATGGTAGCAACACAACATGGTAGCAATATGACAATAACATGGTAGCAGCACAACATGGTAATAACATGGTAGCAACACAGCATGGTAGCAATATGACTAACATGGTAGCAGCACAACATGGTAATAACATGGTAGCAACACAACATGGTAGCAGCACAAAACATGGTACAAACATTATTGGGCCCAGACAACAGCACAAAGGGCAAGAAGGTAGAGACAACAATAAATCACGTGAAGCAGCTACAGCTGTCAGTCAGAGTGTCATGATTGAGTCTTTGAATGAAGAGATGGAGATAAAACTGTCTAGTTTGAGTGTTTGTTGCAGCTCTTTCCAGTCGCCAGCTACTTTCAATAGTCTTGAGTAAAATCTGCTCCGTTTCTGAGGTCGTGGTACTTTCTGGATGGAGGATAAAAAGGGAGGGCGAGAGACCAGCTCACCCCGTTATGATGAGTTTTTTTTTTACTCTACAGGTTGATAACCACATTGTCGTCCATCAGGTCAGTTTGATACTTAGAACATATATTGCATTTAGAACGCGTTGCAAAAATGTCACTAAGGGAGAGAACTAGTCAGCTCTCCTCACTGGTTACATGGACAGACGTGTGTATTGACCGAGGTGCTGTGGAATCCATTGGAGCAGACCAGTAAAATGTCACTAAGGGAGAGAACTAAATCAGCTCTCCTCACTGGTTACATGGACAGACGTGTGTATTGACCGAGGTGCTGTGGAATCCATTGGAGCAGACCAGTAAAATGTCCACACGTGTAATTACTCTTCTATGGACCCTGACACTAATTAGAGACTGGCATAATATTTGCTCAAATGTGATGGCCGGCCATTCTAAGAGACCAGCGTTTGTTTGAGAGTCTGGGCTATTTTAACAAACCTAACGTAATGCTACCGTAGCGCAGTAAGTCCAGCCATCGTTACCACTAAGACCACATTTTGGTTGGGTTTTAAATATCCGCACCAGTGCTGCCTGAATTTGGTGTGATTTTTAAGAACACACCTCAGATATGACCACCCCTCCCACCTCCTCAGATATGACCCCCCCCTCCCACCTCCTCAGATATGACCACCCCTCCCACCATCTCAGATATGACCACCCCTCCCACCATCTCAGATATGACCACCCCTCCCACCACCTCAGATATGACCACCCCTCCCACCACCTCAGATATGACCACCCCACCCACCTCCTCCCACCCCTCCCATCTCAGATATGACCACCCCTCCCACCACCTCAGATATGACCACCCCACCCACCTCCTCAGATATGACCACCCCTCCCACCTCAGATATGACCACCCTCCCACCACCTCAGATATGACCACCCCTCCCACCACCTCAGATATGACCACCCCTCCCACCACCTCAGATATGACAACCCCTCCCACCACCTCAGATATGACCACCTCACCCACCACCTCAGATATGACCATCCCTCCCACCTCAGATATGACCACCCCTCCCACCTCAGATATGACCACCCCTCCCACCACCTCAGATATGACCACCCCTCCCACCACCTCAGATATGACCACCCCTCCCACCACCTCAGATATGACAACCCCTCCCACCACCTCAGATATGACCCCACCTCCCACCACCTCAGATATAACCATCCCTCCCACCTCAGAGTTCCTATAAGAGAGGTACATTATCAATCCTGGGCTAGGGTTGGAAAACAGACGTGTGAAGGCTTTAACAGGTCAATTGAAAACTAGCATATGTTTTGACAATAGTGATGGCTTAAGGCCAGATGAAAATAGAGCCCTCTGCGTTTTAATGTCAGTTTTCAATAAGTAACCTTACCAAAGCCTCCTTGAGTCTTCGAGTTGTCAGCTGTCATTATGGTGTTTATTTTGATACAACTCATTTTCAATGTCTCCCCCTTTAGATTCGTCCATTCATGAAAGCGCACTTAAACCGTGAGAAAGACAAAGAGCTCTTCAAACTCTCTCAGTATCTTAAAGAGATTGCCAAACTGGAGGACTTCTCAGGTCTCAACCATAAGCACTGGGAGAGGTAAGGTGACTGATTCTGCAACTAACTTCATCTTAACGTACGTTTCTGTCGTTTTTCTGCTTCTGTCCTGACCTTTTTCTACTAGATGATCATAACTGTGACCATTGCTGTGTTGTGGTGTATGTCTGCAGGTATCGTGCAAAGAAACAAAGCCAGTGAGAGCAATGTTGTGGATATGTGAAGGGATGGTCATTCCTCAACCAGGAACAGTGCTGGACACTCAAGCCCTCACAAAACTACTACTGCCTGTTTCTGACTGGGAGCTGTTTCCTATTGTTTGGCTTTTAAACAAACTTCTGTTCTTCCCTCATCTATGTCTTTCTCTGTTGACTTTAGTCTGAGAGACAGTAAATACTATACACCCATCAGTACTCGGTTTACATGCAATGGTTTTTATGTTAGGTTTCACCCAATCGTTCTTTCAGATCAGTGACTGTCATCTGTAGCTATGAAACTTAACCTCAGAGTTATACGAACATGAGTTTGTTCTGTACTGATAGTGTTCTGTATTCTCTATTCTCTCCTCTTCCCCCTGCGGCTCTCTCCTCTTCCCCCTGCGGCTCTCTCCTCTTCCCCCTGCGGCTCTCTCCTCTTCCCCCTGTGGCTCTCTCCTCTTCCCCCTGCGGCTCTCTCCTCTTCCCCCTGCGGCTCTCTCCTCTTCCCCCCCCTCCTGGCTCTCTCCTCTCTCTCCCCTCCTGGCTCTCTCTCTCTTCCCCCCTGGCTCTCTCCTGGCTCTCTCCTCTTCCCCCTGTGGCTCTCTCCCTGGCTCTCTCCTCTCTCTCCTGGCTCTCTCCTGGCTCTCTCCTCTCTCTCCTCTCTCTCCTGGCTCTCTCCTCTCTCTCCTCTTCCCCTGGCTTGCAGCTCTCTATGACACCACCATACCAAGTAGATATAGCGAAGCTGGCACAGTCACTGAGTGAAGCTGGCACAGTCACTGAGTGTTACCGAGTGCACGGTTTGACACTGAGGTGTATTAGGCCTTTATTAGGATGCTGCTGCTGGTCAGAGGTCACAGAGGTCATTTCAGAAGGAGACGGGTGACGACATCCATCAGGCAGTCTTTAGTTTTTCCTCATTGTCTGTTGACATCAGCTATGCCTGGAAACCAAATATATCTCTGCACCTGGTTACACTATGTTTTTATATTACTCATTTGACACAACTTTGATTTGAACTGAACATTTCTTTCATATTCTCAGGCAATTGTTAGGTCCACTGAACCAAAAAATAGGTGTTGTAGTGGAGTGACTGAAAATAAATGGGGGAAAGGCACTTAGTTTTTTTTGTGTGTGTGTGGGGGGGGCAATTAGAGGCATTGTTTGGCATACTCAGCCCAAGCGCTAGACACTAAAGTCAGAACAGAGTTCTCCGGTTTTATGAGGTTTATTTGTAAATAGAATTGTATATTTTCAGTTGGAAGAAGGGATATGGTTCAGAGCCAGACAGCTTTTTATCCCTTTCTCTTTAAAAGGAACAGCGATTCAGTATTTACTTCCATTTGCTTTATCCATTGGCAGTAACACTAGAGTGTTCATTCTCTCACGCCATCTTGCAGAGTTATGCAATAAGCTGAAGATCAACTGCTATAATAATAATAATATCAGAGGAAATTAATACATGTCGGGGTTTACATAATATTTTAAACTGTCTGTTTTGGATTGTCAAATATTTATTTTACACCGACTTCCTTACAACTTTGTTTTCTTGTAAACAATGTTTTGTTACCTTCTTGTCGGGTATCAAAGGTGAATGAATAAATATGCTTTCAGTTGTTAAATAAAGGTACTATCATTTATTTAACTAGACATGTCAGTTAAGAACAAATGGTTATTTACAATGACATTTAACAAGCTGTGTATATCTACCCTTGCATCCCAGACACACGTGGATGACTGACTATAGTAAATCATGTCTGTTGTTTAAGCAGCAGCACTTAAAAACATGTTTTTATTGTTTCTATTTTTTATTGTTGAATGTTAAAACGTACAACCCACCTGCAGTGAAGCCGCTCAACATTGTCATCTAACAGACTCAACCTATTATTGGTTTAGGTGTCAGTTTTGTCATATTGTTACCTCAGTTTTCTTCACAATAACTTGGCTCCCTCATCTTTTACAAATAACTTGGCTCCCTCATCTTTTACAAATAACTTGGCTCCCTCATCTTTTACAAATAACTTGGCTCCCTCATCTTTTACAAATAACTTGGCTCCCTCATCTTTTACAAATAACTTGGCTCCCTCATCTTTTACAAATAACTTGGCTCCCTCATCTTTTACAAATAACTTGGCTCCCTCATCTTTTACAAATAACTTGGCTCCCTCATCTTTTACAAATAACTTGGCTCCCTCATCTTTTACAAATAACTTGGCTCCCTCATCTTTTACAAATCAACACATTAGTTGTGTCCTGTTGTATGTCAGACAACATGACCATGTTTTAACAAGTGGACACTATTGTGAACATATCCCAACTGTAAATTAAATATTTTCTACAAAAGCTCCTTTACCAGTCTGATTATTATACAGGCAGTTACATTAGTGTAACCATTATAAAAAATGAACTAATTCTAGTGCCTTAAAGTGATCATTAAAAAACATATACAAATGAGGATTTGCTGATTCAGACGTATGGCTAACACATGAGCAGGGGCATGTATCTGAGTGCAGGGCTTTTATTTTTGATCTATTTGATTATTTAGACAAATCTTCATGCTACAGTAATGAAACATACAAGATAAATAACATAAACCATGGTTACATTTGAGAACTATTGCAAATTAATAAATAACTTTCCTTACATTCGAATTACAACAATCATAATATACTACATTGCATTTCATTCTCTTCGGTATAATGTAAAACCAAACATCTGTTCAGTGACGAGACATTTGGATGTGATGGTTGAGGCTGAGTGATGGTAAGTTGTCTCATCTGGGTGGGTTTTCCTTTTTATTATAAAGAGAAAGAAATTAGATAATTTTCTAGAAACTTCACATTAACTGAAAAATTATGATGAAATAACATGCAATTCAAATGTTATAGGTTGAGCCATCATACCTGTCAATGTTTCTTATGTTGATGCTTTACCCTGTTGTACAAAGACAGTCACAAACCTTTCGTCTATGCACAGTTTAACACTGAAAGTTTGACACTCCTAAACTTCTCACAAAGCTGTGTGTTAGAGCTAATCAAATGGTATTTGTCCAATGTGCCGAATACAACAGGTTTAGACCTTACAGTGAACTTCTTCCTTACAAGCCCTTAACCAACAAAGCAGTTTTAATAAGAAAACAAAAACGTTGTAAGAAAGTATTTACTAAAACAAACTGAAGAAATAAAGCAAATGAAAAAGCTAGAGATCTGGTGAAAAAGATAGAGATCAGGTGAAAAAGCTAGAGATCAGGTGAAAAAGCTAGAGATCAGGTGAAAAAGCTAGAGAGCAGGTGAAAAAGCTAGAGATCAGGTGAAAAAGCTAGAGATCTGGTGAAAAAGCTAGAGATCAGGTGAAAAAGCTAGAGAGCAGGTGAAAAAGCTAGAGATCAGGTGAAAAAGCTAGAGATCAGGTGAAAAAGCTAGAGAGCAGGTGAAAAAGCTAGAGAGCAGGTGAAAAAGCTAGAGATCAGGTGAAAAAGCTAGAGATCAGGTGAAAAAGCTAGAGATCAGGTGAAAAAGCTAGAGATCAGGTGAAAAAGCTAGAGATCAGGTGAAAAAGCTAGAGAGCAGGTGAAAAAGCTAGAGATCAGGTGAAAAAGCTAGAGATCAGGTGAAAAAGCTAGAGATCAGGTGAAAAAGCTAGAGATCAGGTGAAAAAGCTAGAGAGCAGGTGAAAAAGCTAGAGATCAGGTGAAAAAGCTAGAGAGCAGGTGAAAAAGCTAGAGATCAGGTGAAAAAGCTAGAGATCAGGTGAAAAAGCTAGAGATCAGGTGAAAAAGCTAGAGATCAGGTGAAAAAGCTAGAGATCAGGTGAAAAAGCTAGAGAGCAGGTGAAAAAGCTAGAGATCAGGTGAAAAAGCTAGAGATCAGGTGAAAAAGCTAGAGATCAGGTGAAAAAGCTAGAGATCAGGTGAAAAAGCTAGAGATCAGTGAAAAAGTGAAAAAGCTAGAGAGCAGGTGAAAAAGCTAGAGATCAGGTGAAAAAGCTAGAGATCAGGTGAAAAAGCTAGAGATCAGGTGAAAAAGCTAGAGATCAGGTGAAAAAGCTAGAGATCAGGTGAAAAAGCTAGAGATCAGGTGAAAAAGCTAGAGATCAGGTGAAAAAGCTAGAGAGCAGGTGAAAAAGCTAGAGATCAGGTGAAAAAGCTAGAGATCAGGTGAAAAAGCTAGAGAGCAGGTGAAAAAGCTAGAGATCAGGTGAAAAAGCTAGAGATCAGGTGAAAAAGCTAGAGATCAGGTGAAAAAGCTAGAGATCAGGTGAAAAAGCTAGAGATCAGGTGAAAAAGCTAGAGATCAGGTGAAAAAGCTAGAGATCAGGTGAAAAAGCTAGAGATCAGGTGAAAAAGCTAGAGATCAGGTGAAAAAGCTAGAGATCAGGTGAAAAAGCTAGAGATCAGGTGAAAAAGCTAGAGATCAGGTGAAAAAGCTAGAGAGCAGGTGAAAAAGCTAGAGATCAGGTGAAAAAGCTAGAGATCAGGTGAAAAAAAGCTAGAGATCAGGTGAAAAAGCTAGAGATCAGGTGAAAAAGCTAGAGATCAGGTGAAAAAGCTAGAGATCAGGTGAAAAAGCTAGAGAGTGAAAAAGCAGGTGAAAAAGCTAGAGATCAGGTGAAAAAGCTAGAGATCAGGTGAAAAAGCTAGAGATCAGGTGAAAAAGCTAGAGATCAGGTGAAAAAGCTAGAGATCAGGTGAAAAAAGCTAGGTGAAAAAGCTAGAGATCAGGTGCTAGAGAGCAGGTGAAAAAGCTAGAGATCAGGTGAAAAAGCTAGAGATCAGGTGAAAAAGCTAGAGATCAGGTGAAAAAGCTAGAGATCAGGTGAAAAAGCTAGAGATCAGGTGAAAAAGCTAGAGATCAGGTGAAAAAGCTAGAGATCAGGTGAAAAAGCTAGAGATCAGGTGAAAAAGCTAGAGATCAGGTGAAAAAGCTAGAGATCAGGTGAAAAAGCTAGAGATCAGGTGAAAAAGCTAGAGATCAGGTGAAAAAGCTAGAGATCAGGTGAAAAAGCTAGAGATCAGGTGAAAAAGCTAGAGATCAGGTGAAAAAGCTAGAGATCAGGTGAAAAAGCTAGAGAGCAGGTGAAAAAGCTAGAGATCAGGTGAAAAAGCTAGAGATCAGGTGAAAAAGCTAGAGATCAGGTGAAAAAGCTAAGCAGGTGAAAAAGCTAGAGATCAGGTGAAAAAGCTAGAGATCAGGTGAAAAAGCTAGAGATCAGGTGAAAAAGCTAGAGATCAGGTGAAAAAGCTAGAGAGCAGGTGAAAAAGCTAGAGATCAGGTGAAAAAGCTAGAGATCAGGTGAAAAAGCTAGAGATCAGGTGAAAAAGCTAGAGATCAGGTGAAAAAGCTAGAGAGCAGGTGAAAAAGCTAGAGAGCTGCTAGTGAAAAAGCTAGAGATCAGGTGAAAAAGCTAGAGATCAGGTGAAAAAGATAGAGATCAGGTGAAAAAGCTAGAGATCAGGTGAAAAAGCTAGAGATCAGGTGAAAAAGCTAGAGATCAGGTGAAAAAGCTAGAGATCAGGTGAAAAAGCTAGAGATCAGGTGAAAAAGCTAGAGATCAGGTGAAAAAGCTAGAGATCAGGTGAAAAAGATAGAGATCAGGTGAAAAAGCTAGAGATCAGGTGAAAAAGCTAGAGATCAGGTGAAAAAGCTAGAGATCAGGTGAAAAAGATAGAGATCAGGTGAAAAAGCTAGAGAGCAGGTGAAAAAGCTAGAGAGCAGGTGAAAAAGCTAGAGAGCAGGTGAAAAAGATAGAGAGCTGCTAGTGAAAAAGCTAGAGATCAGGTGAAAAAGCTAGAGATCAGGTGAAAAAGCTAGAGATCAGGTGAAAAAGCTAGAGATCAGGTGAAAAAGATAGAGAGCTGCTAGTGAAAAAGCTAGAGATCAGGTGAAAAAGATAGAGATCAGGTGAAAAAGCTAGAGATCAGGTGAAAAAGATAGAGAGCTGCTAGTGAAAAAGCTAGAGATCAGGTGAAAAAGATAGAGATCAGGTGAAAAAGCTAGAGATCAGGTGAAAAAGATAGAGATCAGGTGAAAAAGCTAGAGATCAGGTGAAAAAGATAGAGAGCTGCTAGTGAAAAAGCTAGAGATCAGGTGAAAAAGATAGAGATCAGGTGAAAAAGCTAGAGAGCAGGTGAAAAAGATAGAGAGCAGGTGAAAAAGCTAGAGATCAGGTGAAAAAGCTAGAGAGCAGGTGAAAAAGCTAGAGAGCAGGTGAAAAAGCTAGAGAGCAGGTGAAAAAGCTAGAGAGCAGGTGAAAAAGATAGAGATCAGGTGAAAAAGCTAGAGATCAGGTGAAAAAGATAGAGATCAGGTGAAAAAGCTAGAGATCAGGTGAAAAAGCTAGAGATCAGGTGAAAAAGCTAGAGATCAGGTGAAAAAGCTAGAGAGCAGGTGAAAAAGATAGAGATCAGGTGAAAAAGATAGAGATCAGGTGAAAAAGATAGAGATCAGGTGAAAAAGCTAGAGATCAGGTGAAAAAGATAGAGATCAGGTGAAAAAGATAGAGATCAGGTGAAAAAGCTAGAGATCAGGTGAAAAAGCTAGAGATCAGGTGAAAAAGATAGAGATCAGGTGAAAAAGCTAGAGATCAGGTAAAAAAGCTAGAGATCAGGTGAAAAAGATAGAGATCAGGTGAAAAAGCTAGAGATCAGGTGAAAAAGCTAGAGATCAGGTGAAAAAGATAGAGAGCTGCTAGTGAAAAAGCTAGAGATCAGGTGAAAAAGATAGACATCAGGTGAAAAAGATAGAGATCAGGTGAAAAAGCTAGAGATCAGGTGAAAAAGCTAGAGAGCAGGTGAAAAAGATAGAGATCAGGTGAAAAAGATAGAGATCAGGTGAAAAAGATAGAGATCAGGTGAAAAAGCTAGAGATCAGGTGAAAAAGCTAGAGATCAGGTGAAAAAGCTAGAGGTCAGGTGAAAAAGCTAGAGATCAGGTGAAAAAGCTAGAGATCAGGTGAAAAAGCTAGAGAGCAGGTGAAAAAGATAGAGATCAGGTGAAAAAGCTAGAGATCAGGTGAAAAAGCTAGAGAGCAGGTGAAAAAGATAGAGATCAGGTGAAAAAGCTAGAGATCAGGTGAAAAAGCTAGAGATCAGGTGAAAAAGCTAGAGATCAGGTGAAAAAGCTAGAGATCAGGTGAAAAAGCTAGAGATCAGGTGAAAAAGATAGAGATCAGGTGAAAAAGCTAGAGATCAGGTGAAAAAGCTAGAGATCAGGTGAAAAAGCTAGAGAGCAGGTGAAAAAGATAGAGATCAGGTGAAAAAGATAGAGATCAGGTGAAAAAGATAGAGATCAGGTGAAAAAGCTAGAGATCAGGTGAAAAAGCTAGAGATCAGGTGAAAAAGATAGAGATCAGGTGAAAAAGATAGAGATCAGGTGAAAAAGCTAGAGATCAGGTGAAAAAGCTAGAGATCAGGTGAAAAAGCTAGAGATCAGGTGAAAAAGATAGAGAGCTGCTAGTGAAAAAGCTAGAGATCAGGTGAAAAAGATAGAGATCAGGTGAAAAAGCTAGAGATCAGGTGAAAAAGCTAGAGATCAGGTGAAAAAGCTAGAGATCAGGTGAAAAAGCTAGAGATCAGGTGAAAAAGCTAGAGAGCAGGTGAAAAAGCTAGAGATCAGGTGAAAAAGCTAGAGAGCAGGTGAAAAAGCTAGAGATCAGGTGAAAAAGCTAGAGAGCAGGTGAAAAAGCTAGAGAGCAGGTGAAAAAGCTAGAGATCAGGTGAAAAAGCTAGAGATCAGGTGAAAAAGCTAGAGATCAGGTGAAAAAGCTAGAGAGCAGGTGAAAAAGATAGAGATCAGGTAAAAAGATAGAGATCAGGTGAAAATATAGAGAGCAGGTGAAAAAGCTAGAGATCAGGTGAAAAAGCTAGAGAGCAGGTGAAAAAGCTAGAGATCAGGTGAAAAAGCTAGAGATCAGGTGAAAAAGCTAGAGAGCAGGTGAAAAAGCTAGAGATCAGGTGAAAAAGCTAGAGAGCAGGTGAAAAAGCTAGAGAGCTGCTAGTGAAAAAGCTAGAGATCAGGTGAAAAAGCTAGAGATCAGGTGAAAAAGTTAGAGAGCAGGTGAAAAAGCTAGAGATCAGGTGAAAAAGCTAGAGAGCAGGTGAAAAAGCTAGAGAGTAGGTGAAAAAGCTAGAGATCAGGTGAAAAAGCTAGAGAGCAGGTGAAAAAGCTAGAGAGCTGCTAGTGAAAAAGCTAGAGATCAGGTGAAAAAGCTAGAGATCAGGTGAAAAAGTTAGAGAGCAGGTGAAAAAGCTAGAGAGCAGGTGAAAAAGCTAGAGATCAGGTGAAAAAGCTAGAGATCAGGTGAAAAAGCTAGAGATCAGGTGAAAAAGCTAGAGATCAGGTGAAAAAGCTAGAGATCAGGTGAAAAAGCTAGAGATCAGGTGAAAAAGCTAGAGAGCAGGTGAAAAAGCTAGAGATCAGGTGAAAAAGCTAGAGAGCTGCTAGTGAAAAAGCTAGAGATCAGGTGAAAAAGCTAGAGAGCAGGTGAAAAAGATAGAGATCAGGTGAAAAAGC
The DNA here is from genome assembly GCF_021184085.1 of Oncorhynchus gorbuscha. Lineage (NCBI taxonomy): Eukaryota > Metazoa > Chordata > Actinopteri > Salmoniformes > Salmonidae > Oncorhynchus > Oncorhynchus gorbuscha. The sequence continues at coordinate 101,214,798 of NC_060174.1, read as the reverse complement.
TAGAGATCAGGTGAAAAAGCTAGAGATCAGGTGAAAAAGCTAGAGATCAGGTGAAAAAGCTAGAGATCAGGTGAAAAAGCTAGAGAGCAGGTGAAAAAGCTAGAGAGCAGGTGAAAAAGCTAGAGATCAGGTGAAAAAGCTAGAGAGCAGGTGAAAAAGCTAGAGATCAGGTGAAAAAGCTAGAGAGCAGGTGAAAAAGCTAGAGATCAGGTGAAAAAGCTAGAGATCAGGTGAAAAAGCTAGAGATCAGGTGAAAAAGCTAGAGATCAGGTGAAAAAGCTAGAGATCAGGTGAAAAAGCTAGAGATCAGGTGAAAAAGCTAGAGAGCAGGTGAAAAAGCTAGAGATCAGGTGAAAAAGATAGAGATCAGGTGAAAAAGCTAGAGATCAGGTGAAAAAGCTAGAGATCAGGTGAAAAAGCTAGAGAGCTGCTAGTGAAAAAGCTTAGAGATCAGGTGAAAAAGCTAGAGATCAGGTGAAAAAGCTAGAGAGCAGGTGAAAAAGCTAGAGAGCAGGTGAAAAAGCTAGAGAGCTGCTAGTGAAAAAGCTTAGAGATCAGGTGAAAAAGCTAGAGAGCTGCTAGTGAAAAAGCTTAGAGATCAGGTGAAAAAGCTAGAGATCAGGTGAAAAAGCTAGAGATCAGGTGAAAAAGCTAGAGATCAGGTGAAAAAGATAGAGATCAGGTGAAAAAGACGACTCACTCGTAATCGGTCCACTGACCCCAGGGACGGTCAACCAGTTCATCCTTCGCCCGCAGGCAGAAACGATACCTCTTGGAGCTGTGAACGACGGTAAACTTTGTTTCTTTGGTTTCCTTTAGAAGGACCTATATATCAAGAGAGGAGAGATGGTACCCTCATCTTAGAATTTCATCCCTGGTGACAATGTTCTTCTACACATTAATACATGTATGAAGTCACAATTACAGAGTGCCATGTTTTAAAAGTAATGATTGTAAAGATTGACATAGTATCACAGACCAGATTAAATGGTTAATCAAGACATTATCACAAATCGCAATATTGATGATTTCAAGAACAAAATTGTTGTATAAAAATGGGCTTATACCTGTTTTTCAGAGTCACAGCTTTCCCTGGCGTGGACCACTTTGACCTGGAATGTGAGGGGGTAGTAAGAGCATGGGAGGCTCCACGTGGCAGGGTACCCCCACTGAAAGGTGTTCCCCTCCACCTTGGTGATGTGGATCTTGTCTGTCTCCACTGACGAGGGAGAGAAGGAGACCAGACAGAACCAATATTACTGAAGGTTAAAATTTGAATGAAGCGGTGGCCATATGAATCCCATGATGTACTGCACAACAGAAAGCATGTCTACATGAAACAAGGATGGAATGAGATGTAGGGTATATTAACCTGAATGATGTGACGATGCTAATTCCAGTGAATGAGTGTGGAGGACATGTTTTCCTTGGCCTTACTGTACCTATTTCTCGTATGTAGAATGGTGTAACGGTGTAGTCCTCTAGGAGGTAGTTGCTCCTGAAGTAGACGGTCAGGTCGATACGGGACACCTCCTCAGCAAAGGAACAGCTGTCCAGGTCCTCACAGGTCAAACCTGCACCATCACTGTGAACGGAGCAGGAGAAGTTTCTGCCAGAGAACCTGGATGAGGGACACAAATCTCCTGGTTAGCCTTGGGCCTTCTCACTCTCTGAAAGAAGACTCATTTTCAAACATAACAACAAATCAAAAGCTCTTCACGGAGAGTCAGTAGAGAGTCAGTAGAGAGTCAGTGGAGAGTCAACGGAGAGTCAGTAGAGAGTCAGTAGAGAGTCAACGGAGAGTCAGTGGAGAGTCAGTGGAGAGTCAGTGGAGAGTCAGTGGAGAGTCAGTGGAGAGTCAGTAGAGATTCAGTAGAGAGTCAGTGGAGAGTCAGTGGAGAGTCAGTGGAGAGTCAGTGGAAAGTCAGTGGAGAGTCAGTGGAGAGTCAGTAGTCAGTGGAGAGTCAGTAGAGAGTCAGTGGAGAGTCAGTAGAGAGTCAGTAGAGAGTCAGTGGAGAGTCAGCGGAGAGTCAGTGGAGAGTCAGTAGAGAGTCAGTGGAGAGTCAACGGAGAGTCAGTAGAGAGTCAGTAGAGAGTCAACGGAGAGTCAGTAGAGAGTCAGTAGAGAGTCAGTGGAGAGTCAGTGGAGAGTCAGTGGAGAGTCAGTGGAGAGTCAACGGAGAGTCAGTGGAGAGTCAGTGGAGAGTCAGTGGAGAGTCAGTGGAGAGTCAGTGGAGAGTCAGTAGAGAGTCAGTGGAGAGTCAACGGAGAGTCAGTGGAGAGTCAGTGGAGAGTCAACGGAGAGTCAGCGGAGAGTCAGTAGAGAGTCAGTGGAGAGTCAGTAGAGAGTCAGTGGAGAGTCAGTAGAGAGTCAGTGGAGAGTCAGTAGAGAGTCAGTAGAGTCAGTAGAGAGTCAGTAGAGAGTCAGTGGAGAGTCAGTAGAGAGTCAGTAGAGAGTCAGTAGAGAGTCAGTAGAGAGTCAGTGGAGAGTCAGTAGAGAGTCAGTAGAGAGTCAGTAGAGAGTCAGTAGAGAGTCAGTGGAGAGTCAGTAGAGAGTCAGTAGAGAGTCAGTAGAGAGTCAGTGGAGAGTCAGTAGAGAGTCAGTGGAGAGTCAGTAGAGAGTCAGTGGAGAGTCAGTAGAGAGTCAGTAGAGAGTCAGTAGAGAGTCAGTAGAGAGTCAGTAGAGAGAGCGTTTGCACTGTTGTAGTATTACCTTCGACTAGCATCACTCCTGTGACAAGATCAAATAATGTAACCATCAGTACATGAGATCAGCCCATTGGTCATACGTATTTAATCTACTGTATGTTTGATGACTTACTGTCCTACTTGGACCAGAGCAACAACAGCTGACGTCCGATAGGTGGTCTTCTTCCAAAAACAATGAAATGTTCCATTGTAATTTTTTGCCAAACATCTTAAGTACTCTGGGTAAAAAGAGAAACAGAATGAGAGAGGGTGGAAACTCTCTCTCTCTCTCTCTCTCTCTCTCTCTCTCTCTCTCTCTCTCTCTCTCTCTCTCTCTCTCTCTCTCTCTCTCTCTCTCTCTCTCTCTCTCAGTCACACACACACACACACACACGCACACACACGCACAAACGCACACACGCGCACACACAAACACACACACGCGCGCACACACAAACACACACACGTGCGCACACACACACGCACACACAAACACACACACACACACACCATCTTCATCTGCATCACGTGACTTCTCCAGGACGCGTCTCATTCTGTTGGGTGATGGTATGTCCTGCACCAGCACCAGAGTGTGGTTGAGGTAGTCTCCAGCAGTGTTGTGGCAGCTGTAGTTCGCTCCCATCATCTCCTCCACTTTCACCTGGATCTGGTTCCCTTGTCCTTCACGCACACTGTCCTTCAGCCAGATCACCTCTGTGTCCTGATAGGAGTCCCCACAGAGCAGAGGGACCTGCGTCTCAGTGAAGATCCTCAGATCCACCTTCACCACCTTCACTGGGAACCACATGGCCACCACTCTTTTTAGTACATCGTTCATGTCGAACGTTTGTTTTACACAAATGTTTTGAATTTCATTAATCTCCCGACATAGGAATATTATGACGTCGTAAGTTATTCAACCAGAAGTAGATAGTGTATATGTCAAGAGGAGAAGATGGGTAAAGATAAGATTATATATAGCCTGAAACATTCACCATTTGGCATGAGAGTCTCGATGGTCTCTGTCCCATACTGGCTGCTTGACACCACGTGAAGGATGAGACACAGGACATGGTGTAGTAACATGTTCATCTGGCAGACAGAGAAAACAACAACAGTACTTTAAAGTTCATTTCTATGTATTGTATCTAAATGTTAATGACCGCTCTCCCGAACCAGACAAAGTTAAATAGACTTTAATCAACAAGGTTGTAGAAGTACGTTTATGTCTTACCTTGATAATGAGATGTGAGCAGAGAGTTTCTCCTGGCTGTAGTATTGTCAGGTGGACCCAGACAGTATTTATAGATCAGTGGAACAGAAGTGAATCCTGACAAGGAAGAGGAACTGATCACCTATCAGTCTCATTTTTTTTGATGATCAGAGTTTGAGAATGTATAGTCAGTCAAGGTAAGCACTAGACTACTGAATGGAAGGCCCTGTTTTCGGGACTTCTGTGGAATGGTGACTGATGTCACTACCAACGTAGTGGTGATGCAATCCAGAAATCAGCTAATAACCTGGTCACAAGTCCCGTGACATCAGCAGTGGTATGGGGGAACTCATTCCCACTTTGGTCTAAGATGGACAGGAGAGCATTGTTATGTGTGGTTAGGGTTCCACGTGGTTCAGTATAAAATATGTGTGCACACTTAAATCCACTAAATACATTTCACTAGAGCAGGATTCAGGAAGCATGTGCTTTTTCTTTTTAATTTCTGCATGATCTGTCCTTCCTTATAATGAAAATATGAATGAAGGTCAGTTCTTTCCTGATGGAAATGTACTTTGTCAGCACATACAAAACCTCTATTGACCTCTGCTCCGCTATACAGTACTGCAGCGTGAATACATCATCCCAATATCCCACACAGGCTACATTAACCAGCTAGGCCAGTTGAGAACAAGTTCTCATTTACAACTGCGACCTGGTCAAGATAAAGCAAAGCAGTGCGACACAAACAACAACACAGAGTTACACATGGAATAAACAAACATACAGTCAATAATACAATTTAAAAAAGTCTATATACAGTGTGTGCAAATGGAGTAAGGAGGTAAAGGCAATAAAAAGGCCAATAGTAGCGAAGTAATTACAATTTAGCAAATGAACACTGGAGAGAAAGATGTGCAGATGAGGATGTGCATGTAGAAATAGTGTTGTGCAAAAGAGCAACAAAAAAAGTAAATAAAAACAATATGGTGATGAGGTATGTAGTGGCCTAGCTGTGCCATATAACACGACAGGTTTACACCCAGACTTTACAGAACATTTGTGTGAATTGAGGTTAGGATAGCAACCCAGGAAGTAGAACACTGAGACTAAGCAATACAAAGAGACTAAAGGGAACTGGAAATGGGTGGGTTGAAGTGAGAATCATGTGCCTACCTAGTATCTACCAACACTTGAGTCGTGTAGTCTGCATTAGGGAACTCTGTGTGAAGGGGGTTCTTAGATGTGTAGCTAATAGCTGTATATAGTACATTTGGTAACTATACATGTGGCTAAGAATTCATAGATTGTGAGGAAAAAGAGGAAGTAGATAAAGAGTGTGAAAGTGGATTGGGAAAGCGGATTTCCATTCAGGGGTTTACTGTACCACAGGTGGAAAACCTCCGTCTAAATGTCCAATTTATGAAAGACTATTTTCAGGGATTTCCACAAAATGAATTGCCCTTTAATATATTTTGATGGAGAATTAATCAAATCTACATTACCACACAGTTCCCCTTCAGTTCCCCCTCATCTATCAAACTCTTTAGTCACACAGCTCTCACATGGGTTACATCAGCAAGGGATACTGGTTACAAAGATTCCACATCCACACTGATAATATCTCAAATATGTTCATTTTAGTTTTCTTCACTTAAACACGCTTTTGAGTGATTTATTTTTGAATATCTTATCCAGTGACATTCACCCATTTGGAGTCGAATGAACTTAATCCAAGTTTGTGTTTTTACAGTAAAGACCCCTGACAAATAAAATCGTAATTGTTTCATAAAATAATCTGGGGAATTAATATCACTCTGTGCTTCCTTTGACTCTTCCATTATGGCTCTATGTTGGAACCATTATGGCTCTATGTTGGAACCATTATGGCTCTATGTTGGAACCATTATGGCTCTATGTTGGAACCATTATGGCTCTATGTTGGAGGCTGTATGTTGGAACCATTATGGCTCTATGTTGGAACCATTATGGCTCTATGTTAGAACCATTTTGGCTGTATGTTGGAACCATTATGGCTCTATGTTGGAACCATTATGGCTCTATGTTAGAACCATTTCGGCTGTATGTTTGAACCATTCTGGCTCTATGTTGGAACCATTATGGCTCTATGTTGGAACCATTATGGCTCTATGTTAGAACCATTTCGGCTGTATGTTTGAACCATTATGGCTCTATGTTGGAACCATTTAGGCTCTATGTTGGAACCATTATGGCTCTATGTTAGAACCATTTCGGCTGTATGTTTGAACCATTCTGGCTCTATGTTGGAACCATTTCGGCTGTATGTTTGAACCATTCTGGCTCTATGTTGGAACCATTATTGTAAGGGTTTTCCTGTGGTGAAGGAGAAGCGGACCAAAACGCAGCGTGGTGGTTATTCATGTTCTTTAATAAAGGAACGATACATGAATTAACTAACAAAACAATAAATGTGCGAAAACCTAAATAGTTCTATCTGGTGCAAACACAGAAACAGGAACAATCACCCACAAACACACAGTGAAACCCAGGCTACCTAAGTATGATTCTCAATCAGAGACAACTAATGACACCTGCCTCTGATTGAGAACCATACTAGGCCGAAACATAGAAATACCCAAATCGTAGAAAAACAAACATAGACTGCCCACCCCAACTCACGCCCTGACCATACTAAATAATGACAAAACAAAGGAAATAAAGGTCAGAACGTGACAATTATGGCTCTATGTTAGAACCATTATGGCTCTATGTTAGAACCATTTTGGTTCTATGTTAGAACCATTATGGCTCTATGTTGGAACCATTTTGGCTCTATGTTGGAACCATTTTGGCTCTATGTTAGAAACATTTTGGCTGTATGTTGGAACCATTATGGCTCTATGTTGGAACCATTTTGGCTCTATGTTGGAACCATTTTAGCTCTATGTTGGCACCATTATGGCTCTATGTTGGAACCATTTTGGCTCTATGTTGGAACCATTTTGGCTCTATGTTGGAACCATTTTGGCTCTATGTTGGAACCATTTTGGCTCTATGTTGGAACCATTATGGCTCTATGTTGGAACCATTTTGGCTCTATGTTGGAACCATTATGGCTCTATGTTAGAAACATTTCGGCTGTATGTTGGAACCATTATGGCTGTATGTTGGAACCATTATGTCTCTATGTTGGAACCATTATGGCTGTATGTTGGAACCATTATGGCTCTATGTTGGAACCATTATGGCTCTATGTTGGAACCATTTTGGCTCTATGTTGGAACCATTTTGGCTCTATGTTGGAACCGTTTTGGCTCTATGTTGGAACCATTATGGCTCTATGTTGGAACCATTTTGGCTCTATGTTAGAAACATTTTGGCTGTATGTTGGAACCATTATGGCTCTATGTTGGAACCATTTTGGCTCTATGTTGGAACCATTTTGGCTCTATGTTGGAACCATTTTGGCTCTATGTTAGAACCATTTTGGCTGTATGTTGGAACCATTATGGCTGTATGTTGGAACCATTATGGCTCTATGTTAGAAACATTTCGGCTGTATGTTGGAACCATTATGGCTCTATGTTGGAACCATTTAGGCTCTATGTTAGAACCATTTCGGCTCTATGTTGGAACCATTATGGCTGTATGTTGGAACCATTATGGCTCTATGTTGGAACCATTATGGCTCTATGTTGGAACCATTTTGGCTCTATGTTGGAACCATTTTGGCTCTATGTTGGAACCGTTTTGGCTCTATGTTGGAACCATTATGGCTCTATGTTGGAACCATTTTGGCTCTATGTTAGAAACATTTTGGCTGTATGTTGGAACCATTATGGCTCTATGTTGGAACCATTTTGGCTCTATGTTGGGACCATTATGGCTCTATGTTGGAACCATTTTGGCTCTATGTTGGAACCATTATGGCTCTATGTTGGAACCATTTTGGCTCTATGTTAGAAACATTTTGGCTGTATGTTGGAACCATTATGGCTCTATGTTGGAACCATTTTGGCTCTATGTTGGGACCATTATGGCTCTATGTTGGAACCATTTTGGCTCTATGTTGGAACCATTTTGGCTCTATGTTGGAACCATTTTGGCTCTATGTTAGAACCATTTTGGCTGTATGTTGGAACCATTATGGCTGTATGTTGGAACCATTATGGCTCTATGTTAGAAACATTTCGGCTGTATGTTGGAACCATTATGGCTCTATGTTGGAACCATTTTGGCTCTATGTTAGAACCATTAGGATGCAGGGTAGAGCTCAGTAGCAGCAGTAGAATCCTCCCCCAGATGAGATGGCCTACTAATTAGCCTAGCGTTGGAATGTTGATTAGATATGGCATCCGTTTACAAAGGAGTGGATTACACCATCAGACTAATTGCAAGGAAGAGGCGAGCTGAGAGCATTATAATCTTTCCCAATGATTTCCTCTGAGGTGTCCCTGTAGCTGTCAGAGGGCCTCTCTCAATGTCATACAATCCAATTAATGTCACATTTGATAAATTCATAATAATATAATAATATATGCCATTTAGCAGACGCTTTTATCCAAAGCGACTTACAGTCATGTGTGCATACATTCTACGTATGGGTGGTCCCGGGGATCGAACCCACTACCCTGGCGTTACAAGCGCCATGCTCTACCAACTGAGCTACAGAAGGACCACCGTAACAGACTACATTGTTCGGCTTCATATAGCCATATTCAGGGACATTTGACCTGTCGCCCCATTGTTGCAGAGGTGTCATATGGGGTGAATGTGTTGTGGCACGTGTTGTTTTGGGTCTCCTGAGAAATATAAAATAGTTTTAATTGTGAGCTCAACACCCCTGACTGTACACTGAGTGTGCAAAACATTAGGAATGCGTTCGTAATATTGAGTTGCAACCCCTTTGCCCTCAGAACAGCCTCAATTCGTCGGGCCACGGACTTTACAAGGTGTCAAAAGCGTTCCACAGGGATGCTGGCCCATGTTGACTCCAATGCTTCCCACAGTGGTGTCAAATTGGTTGGATGTGGATCTTGATACACAAGGGAAACTGTTGAGCATGAAAAACCCAGCAGCGTTGCAGTTCTTGACACACTCAAACCAGTGTCCCTGGCACCTATTACCATACTAGTAGACATAAACAACAGGTGTGGAGCCAGTGGAGGCTGCTGGGATGGGGGACGGCTCGTACTGGAACGAAGTTCCAACATACAGCCAAAATGGTTCTAACATAGAGCCAAAATGGTTCTAACATAGAGCCATAATGGTTCCAACATAGAGCCATAATGGTTCCAACATAGAGCCATAATGGTTCCAACATAGAGCCATAATGGTTCCAACATAGAGCCAAAATGGTTCCAACATAGAGCCAAAATGGTTCTAACATAGAGCCATAATGGTTCCAACATAGAGCCATAATGGTTCCAACATAGAGCCAAAATGGTTCCAACATAGAGCCATAATGGTTCCAACATAGAGCCATAATGGTTCCAACATAGAGCCAAAATGGTTCCAACATAGAGCCATAATGGTTCCAACATAGAGCCATAATGGTTCCAACATACAGCATACACATGGAAACCATGTGTTTGATGTATTTAATACCATTCCACCTATTCCGCTCCAGTCATTACCACGAGCCTGTCCTCCCCAATTAAGAAGCCACCAACCTCCTGTGTACCATACTCTGTTCAAAGACACTTAAATCTTTTGTCTTGCCCATTCACCCTCTGGATGGCACACATACAAAATCCTTCTTTAACCTGTCACTTTCCCTTTATCTACACTGATTGAAGTGGATTTAACCGGTGACATCAATAAGGAATCATAGTTTTCACCTGGTCAGTCTATGTCATGGAAGGAGCAGGTGTTCCTAATGTTTTGTACACTCAGTGTAAGTATGTACCAGATCATTTATATATACACTAGATGGATAACAGGGGGCACTGTTTTGAAGCCACTGCACCTCCATCTTGGAACTCCCCCACCGTTGTAAAAAAATATTCTGGAAGCTCTATCAATGCATTTATTAACATCTACATTTGTTTTCACAGACAACTGAACTTTAAAACTATTTTATGTGAGTGAAATTGAAAGTTCTAATGTTTCTGTCCCCACTACAAAAGAATACATGTCATTTTGTCCTTGAAACATTTACTTGAAATACTGTAGAATTCCATTCATTACTATGGAACACTGCTCCTACTGGGGAGTACCAATATGGCCGACCGGTGGTTTCAAAGCCTCTTAATGGCCAATACATAGCATTACCAATCCAGGGCTTATTTATTGTACATCATTGGTATGTGCCAGTACAGCGTGAAAAAAAACATAATCATTGACGAGAACAAACCTCCAACAATATTGCTTTAATATATAAAAATGTGTTTGTTTTTTTACATCCTTGCATTTTTGTGAACTAACACTCACACTTTCTTTCCCCACTAGCACTGACTTTGCTGATAGCTACTTTACTTACTATGTCCCACCTAGCTATCTTAAGATGAATGCACTCAGTCGCTCTGGATACGAGTTAAATGACTGAAATGTAAATGTAATATCAGATCATGTTCTCTGGTTTTCCCTCCACCAATACATCCTATCAGGCTTTCACATGGGCAGGGGAAATCCCTGAATGCATTTCATCTGACAAATAATAGGATGTATTTATAAAGTATGAAAATATTATGAGGGCAGGGGTTCACAAGCTAAACAACTGATAATTTATAGCTGACAGCTGAGTTCCTCTTGCAGGAAATTACCTGACCTTATTACTGTAAACGATCAAACATAAGCCAGTTAGATTTGTAAACAGTTTGGTATAGTTCAAACCTTTTTTTAATATCCAGAATTACAGTGCTTTCAGAAAGTATTCAGACCCCTTGAGTTTTTCCACATTTTGTTACGTTACAGCCTTATTCTAAAATAGATTATATAGTGTTTTTCCCCTCATCAATCTACACACAATACACCATAATGACAAAGCAAAAAGGTTGTAGAAATGTTTGACCAAATAACATTTAAAATAAACTGAAATATCACATTTACATAAGTATTCAGACCCATTGTTGAAGCACCTTGATATCTGCAGATCCTCTCCAGCTCTGTCAGGTTGGATGGGGAGCGTCGCTGCACAGCTATTTTCAGGTCTCTCCAGAGATGTTTGATCGGGTTCAAGTTCGGGTCTCTGGCTGGGCCACTCAAGGACATTCAGACTTGTCCCGAAGCCACTCTTGTGTTGTCTTGGCTGTGTGCTTAGGGTCATTGTTCTGTTGGAAGGTGAACCTTCGCCCCAGTCTGAGGTGCTGAGTGCTCTGGAGCAGGTTTTCATCAAGGATGTACTTTGTTCCTTTCAACTTTCCCTCGATCCTGACTAGTCTCCCATTCCCTGCAGCTGAAAAACATCCCCACAGCATGATGCTGCCACCGCCATGTTTCACCGTAGGGATGGTGCCAGGTTTCCTCCAGACGTGACGCTTGGCATTCAGGCCAAAGAGTTCAATCTAGGTTTCATCAGAACAGAAAATCTTGTTTCTCATGTTCTGAGAGTCCTTTGGGTGCCTTTTGGCAAACTCCAAGCGGGCAGTCATGTGCCTTTTACTGAGGAGTGGCTTCTGTCCCTCCACTCTACCATAAAGGCCTGATTGGTGTCGTGCTGCAGAGATGGTTGTCCTTCCGGAAAGTTTTCCCATCTCCACAGAGGAACTCTGGAGCTTTGTCAGGCTGACCATCGGGTTCCTGGTCACATCCCTGACCAAGGCCCTTCTCCCATGATTTTTCAGTTTGGCCAGGTGGCCAGCTCTAGGAAGAGTCTTGGTGGTTCCAAACTTCTTCCATTTAAGAATGATGGAGGCCACTGTGTTCTTGGGAACCTTAAATGCTGCAGACATTTTTTGGTACCCTTCCCCAGATCTGTGCCTCAACCCAATCCTGTCTCGGAGCTCTACAGACAATTCCTTCGACCTCATGGCTTGGTTTTTGCTCTGACATGCACTGTCAACTATGGGACATTATATAGACAGGTGTGTGCCTTTCCAAATCATGTCCAATCAATTTAATTTACCACAGGTGGACTCCAATCCAATAGGATGTACCGGAGCTCAATTTCGAGTCTCATAGCAAAGGGTCTGAATACTTATGTAAATATATTTAAATTATGATAATTTTTAAAAATACATTTGCAAACATTTCTACAAACCTGTTTTCGCTTTGTTATCATGGGGTACTGTGTGTAGATTGATGAGGAAATGAATTCGATCCATTTTTGAATAAAGCTTTAACTTAACAAAATGTGGAAAGAAGTAAAAGGGTTTGAATGCACTGGAGGTCCACAGGCAGACTCATGACCAGCAGAGTGGATGGGGGTTTACGTGCCTCGGGTATCCAGGCTAATGTGTAAACAGGCAGACTCATGACCAGCAGAGTGGATGGGGGTTTACGTGCCTCGGGTATCCAGGCTAATGTGTAAACAGGCAGACTCATGACCAGCAGAGTGGATGGTGGTTGGCGTGCCTCGGGTATCCAGGCTAATGTGTAAACATGCAGACTCATGACCAGCAGAGTGGATGGGGGTTTACGTGCCTCGGGTATCCAGGCTAATGTGTAAACATGCAGACTCATGACCAGCAGAGTGGATGGGGGTTTACGTGCCTCGGGTATCCAGGCTAATGTGTAAACATGCAGACTCATGACCAGCAGAGTGGATGGGGGTTTACGTGCCTCGGGTATCCAGGCTAATGTGTAAACATGCAGACTCATGACCAGCAGAGTGGATGGGGGTTTACGTGCCTCGGGTATCCAGGCTAATGTGTAAACATGCAGACTCATGACCAGCAGAGTGGATGGGGGTTTACGTGCCTCGGGTATCCAGGCTAATGTGTAAACATGCAGACTCATGACCAGCAGAGTGGATGGGGGTTTACGTGCCTCGGGTATCCAGGCTAATGTGTAAACATGCAGACTCATGACCAGCAGAGTGGATGGGGGTTTACGTGCCTCGGGTATCCAGGCTAATGTGTAAACATGCAGACTCATGACCAGCAGAGTGGATGGGGGTTTTCGTGCCTCGGGTATCCAGGCTAATGTGTAAACATGCAGACTCATGACCAGCAGAGTGGATGGTGGTTGGCGTGCCTCGGGTATCCAGGCTAATGTGTAAACATGCAGACTCATGACCAGCAGAGTGGATGGGGGTTTACGTGCCTCGGGTATCCAGGCTAATGTGTAAACATGCAGACTCATGACCAGCAGAGTGGATGGGGGTTTACGTGCCTCGGGTATCCAGGCTAATGTGTAAACATGCAGACTCATGACCAGCAGAGTGGATGGGGGTTTACGTGCCTCGGGTATCCAGGCTAATGTGTAAACATGCAGACTCATGACCAGCAGAGTGGATGGGGGTTTACGTGCCTCGGGTATCCAGGCTAATGTGTAAACATGCAGACTCATGACCAGCAGAGTGGATGGGGGTTTACGTGCCTCGGGTATCCAGGCTAATGTGTAAACATGCAGACTCATGACCAGCAGAGTGGATGGGGGTTTACGTGCCTCGGGTATCCAGGCTAATGTGTAAACATGCAGACTCATGACCAGCAGAGTGGATGGGGGTTTGCGTGCCTCGGGTATCCAGGCTAATGTGTAAACATGCAGACTCATGACCAGCAGAGTGGATGGGGGTTTACGTGCCTCGGGTATCCAGGCTAATGTGTAAACATGCAGACTCATGACCAGCAGAGTGGATGGGGGTTTACGTGCCTCGGGTATCCAGGCTAATGTGTAAACATGCAGACTCATGACCAGCAGAGTGGATGGGGGTTTACGTGCCTCGGGTATCCAGGCTAATGTGTAAACATGCAGACTCATGACCAGCAGAGTGGATGGGGGTTTACGTGCCTCGGGTATCCAGGCTAATGTGTAAACATGCAGACTCATGACCAGCAGAGTGGATGGGGGTTTACGTGCCTCGGGTATCCAGGCTAATGTGTAAACATGCAGACTCATGACCAGCAGAGTGGATGGGGGTTTACGTGCCTCGGGTATCCAGGCTAATGTGTAAACATGCAGACTCATGACCAGCAGAGTGGATGGGGGTTTTCGTGCCTCGGGTATCCAGGCTAATGTGTAAACATGCAGACTCATGACCAGCAGAGTGGATGGTGGTTGGCGTGCCTCGGGTATCCAGGCTAATGTGTAAACATGCAGACTCATGACCAGCAGAGTGGATGGGGGTTTGCGTGCCTTGGGTATCCAGGCTAATGTGTAAACATGCAGACTCATGACCATCAGAGTGGATGGGGGTTTGCGTGCCTCGGGTATCCAGGCTAATGTGTAAACATGCAGACTACTTAGTCTTCCCAACATGGACAAAAGGTCCATCTCTCTCTACAGTGATGCAAAAAAAGGATGTATTCTCTGTCAGCAGATGAGAGGAAATATGGAACTACGCTCACAAAGCTGCTTCCCTGTTTTTCATTGTCTTTCCAAAGGGTGGAAACCCCACAAAGGAAGTGTAGAGCACATGTTCCTCCTCTGCTACAGACTAGGGCCAACATCCTGTAAAGCCACAACAACACAATGCCAGTGTGCTTTGACTCTGAACTCCAAATAGGGGTCATGGTCAGTAGGTACAAAAACAGGAGAAAAATATATGTTTTGTTCCTTCTGAACATGACTGTTCTTCACATCTGTGTTTGTATAGAATCTATAGATAGATTCATAGCCGAGGGAAGTAGGGGTACTGACACCCTCTGAAAAATCACGATTAAAAAATATATAGTATATAATTATTTTTACAAAGGTAGTGCACTGTAATAGTCTAATATCAGCAGATATATCCATCTATAGCACCAGCGCGGGCAAAAATACATGCCCCCCCCCACTCCCCATTGGCGAAATAAATGACAGCACCCCCACCCCCAATACTACTTCCCTACTTCTATGGTAATCAAGGTGTTTTTGACTGTACAGTAACCTCTGTATGGGACAGGTTATACTACAGATGGAATTCTGCTAGTTCACTTTGCCATTCCATTTATCCCCGACTGAAACCCCAGCGCCACTTCTATTCCCATCAACTGGTCCAATGAAATGAGAGAGACACAGAAATTGTGGCGTACAAATGTTGGTCAATTTAATTAAAAACATTCTATTTCATCAAAATATGCAACTGGGTTTCTGAAATTCATTTTTTTCCCCCCATGAATACGTCTCAATGTACCTTAAAAACACACTCAAACACACCGCGAGAGATACAGAGGAAGTCAGCTGCTGGAGTAAAGGTCAAGACGACTGGTGTGACTTAGTCTGTCCACAGTACAACCTCTCTCTCTCTCTCTCTCTCTCTCTCTCTCTCTCTCTCTCTCTCTCTCTCTCTCTCTCTCTCTCTCTCTCTCTCTCTCTCTCTCTCTCTCTCTCTCTCTCTCTCTCTCTCTCTCTCTCTCTCTCTCTCTCTCTCTCTCTCTCTCTCTCTCTCTCTCTCTCTCTCTCTCTCTCTCTCTCTCTCTCTCTCTCTCTCTCTCTCTCTCTCTCTCTCTCTCTCTCTCTCTCTCTCTCTCTCTCTCTCTCTCTCTCTCTCTCTCTCTCTCTCTCTCTCTCTCTCTCTCTCTCTCTCTCTCTCTCTCTCTCTCTCTCTCTCTCTCTCTCTCTCTCTCTCTCTCTCTCTCTCTCTCTCTCTCTCTCTCTCTCTCTCTCTCTCTCTCTCTCTCTCTCTCTCTCTCTCTCTCTCTCACACACACACACACACACACACACACACACACACACACAAATGATTTCGCAATGCTAAATACATTGCTCTGATAAGTATCTTAAAGTACAGTGAAGCAGAATTTCTAAACATTAATGTCATTAAAAACTTTGCAATGACACTTCATCCCAGCACATTCAGTTTGTACAACATTGTAGTTTTTTAAGTTCTGCGGAAACCTCCAGTAGTTCATCTCAAGATAATATCAGGTATGAATAGACAACAGGACATGATGGGATGTTTACTGGGGAATGAGAAGGGAACTAATCCGACGCAGTGGCGGCCTACTAACTTCACAAACCAAGATCACAACTAAAAGGTAGGCTCCCGGGGGAGGAAGGAGGCTCCCGGGGGAGGAAGGCTCCCGGGGGAGGAAGGAGGCTCCCGGGGGAGGAAGGCTCCCGGGGGAGGAGGAGGCTCCCGGGGGAGGAAGGCTCCCGGGGGAGGAAGGCTCCCGGGGGAGGAAGGCTCCCGAGGGAGGAAGGCTCCCGGGGGAGGAAGGCTCCCGGGGGAGGAAGGCTCCCGGGGGAGGAAGGCTCCCGAGGGAGGAAGGCTCCCGGGGGAGGAAGGAGGCTCCCGGGGGAGGAAGGCTCCCGGGGGAGGAAGGAGGCTCCCGGGGGAGGTAGGCTCCCGGGGGAGGAAGGAGGCTCCCGGGGGAGGAAGGCTCCCGGGGGAGGAAGGCTCCCGAGGGAGGACGAGTTGACTGGCAGAGCGACATGTAACGTCTGCAGAAAGAGGCTACAGGTCAGGTCAAGGCTACTACGGGGGGGGGGGGGGGGGCAATAGAAGGACTGACAGCTGGTTGACTAGAAGCTACAGAGGAGATGAAGAACAGGCAGGGGGTTCTGGAACATGGTTTGTAACAACATGGGCTGTTACTGTATATTCCTATAGTTTCCTCAGATCTTATTTTTTGGTTGTTCAGTTTCCACTAAAAACAAGACAAGTTTTTTTTAAAGAGTTTTTGTAAAAGGTAGATTTTTGAAATGACAGGTTAGCAGGCGTTCCTGTCCTGTGGTGGAGTCTCTTGCTGCTCCTGGTTAGTTGTCTTCAGTCACGGAGGCGGAGTCCTCCTGCTCTGGCTGAGGCACAGAGACACCCCTGCTGCTATCCCAGCATGCCTTGCAGAAACACCTCCCCGTCTCGTGGAGGAGAGAGGAGAAGAGAGAGGGAGGGCACACAGCTTAACAAACCCTCACACAACTCTAAACAAACACTTTACATGACCACCTAGCTCGGCTCGGTTCTCCAGGACTGTTCCTTCACCTGCTGAGACACGTGTCTGCCTCACAACCGCACCCAAATCTCCACTTGTCAAAAGCTGGTCTTCCCTTGGTGGTCTGTCTTTTCCTGCATGCGTGCCCTCTCCAGGTGCCAGGCACTAGTTCTCTACGGGCGTGGGGTCCTGGGGCAGTGTGGCGGGCATGGACGTGGGTGTGGTTGGGGTGAGGACGGGCGGTGCCTGGGTGGGCAGGGGGGCGGGCGGCTGGCTGATGATCACCTGCACCACGTAGTCCCTGGAGATCTTCAGCTCCTCCAGCTTCATCTTGTCTGTGAGCGGCCGGCCTGAGAAGAACCAGCGCTGGGTGGCCGCCGACACGCCCTCCACCGCCTGCAGCTGCCTCTTCATGTGCTGCACCGTGTCCGTGGTCCTCACCGCCAGGCGCAGGTCCCGGCCCGTGGACAGACGCAGGCGTAGCTGGCACTCCTGACCCTCGCCGGGGGGGGGCTCGCTGACCTCAAGGCTCTCAAGGTCACTCTTCTCCTCGATCATGTTGACGGGTGGGGACAGGCAGTAGACTGGCAGCTGGTAGCGATTCCCCAGCTCATCATAGCACTCCGTCAGCGCGCCTGCAGGGACACACACAGAGGGACAGAGGAACAAAGTCAATTACTAAACAGGACAGACCAATGACATCTGGTTAATTACGCAGTCTGACCTTCTAGTCATTTCAATAGATTCCCCAATATTCAGGTCTGTCTACTACCTCTGCTCTGACTCTCTCTCTCTGCTCTTATTTATATATATATCATATATCAGGCCATATTACTCTTCTATATGTTCATCTTGATGGAATGTTGACGAGATGGATAGAATAGAGAGAGAATAGACAGAGAGGAGAGAGAGAGGGGAGGGAATAGACAGAGAGAGAGAGAGAATAGACAGAGAGAGAGAGAGAATAGACAGAGAGAGAGAGAGAGAGAGAGAGAGAGAGAGAGAGAGAGAGAGAGAGAGAGAGAGAGAGAGAGAATAGAGAGAGAGAGAATAGACAAAGAGAGAGAGAGAGAGAGAATAGACAAAGAGAGAGAGAGAATAGACAGAGAGAGAGAGAGAATAGACAGAGAGAGAGAGAGAATAGACAGAGAGAGAGAGAGAATAGAGAGAGAGAATAGATAGAGAGAGAGAGAGAGAGAGAGAGAGAGAGAGAGAGAGAGAGAGAGAGAGAGAGAGAGAGAGAGGGGAGAGAATAGACAGAGAGAGAGAATAGACACACAGAGAGAGAGAGAGAGAGAGAGGGGAGAGAATAGACAGAGAGAGAGAGGAGAGAGAGAGGGGGAGAGAGAGAGGGGAGAGAATAGAGAAAGAGAATAGACAGAGAGAGAATAGACAGAGAGAGAGGAGAGAGAGAGAGAGAGAGAGAGAGAGAGAGAGAGAGAGAGAGAGAGAGAGAGAGGGGAGAGAATAGACAGAGAGAGAGAGAGGGGGAGAGAATAGACAGAGAGGAGAGAGAGAGAGAGAGAGAGAGAGGGGAGAGAGTAGACAGAGAGAGAGAGAGAGAGAGAGAGAGAGAGAGAGAGAGAGAGAATAAACAGAGAGAATAGAGAGAATAGACAGCGAGAATAGACAGAGAGAGAGAGAGAGAGAGAGAATAGAGAGAATAGACAGCGAGAATAGACAGAGAGAGAGGAGAGAGAGAGAGAGGAGAGAGAGAGGGGATATAATAGACAGAGAGAGAGGAGAGAGAGAGGGGAGAGAGAGGGGAGAGAATAGACAGAGAGAGGAGAGAGAGAGGAGAGAGAGAATAGACAGAGAGAGAGGAGAGAGAGAGGAGAGAGAGAATAGACAGAGAGAGAGGAGAGAGAGAATAGACAGAGAGAGAGGAGAGAGAGAGGGGATATAATAGACAGAGAGAGAGGAGAGAGAGAGGGGAGAGAGAGAGGGGAGAGAATAGACAGAGAGAGAGGAGAGAGAGAGGAGAGAGAGAATAGACAGAGAGAGAGGAGAGAGAGAGGAGAGAGAGAATAGACAGAGAGAATAGAGAGAATAGACAGAGAGAGAGGAGAGAGAGAGGGGATATAATAGACAGAGAGAGAGGAGAGAGAGAGGGGAGAGAGAGAGGGGAGAGAATAGACAGAGAGAGAGGAGAGAGAGAATAGACAGAGAGAATAGAGAGAATAGACAGAGAGAGAGGAGAGAGAGAGGGGATATAATAGACAGAGAGAGAGGAGAGAGAGAATAGACAGAGAGAATAGAGAGAATAGACAGAGAGAGAGGAGAGAGAGAATAGACAGAGAGAATAGAGAGAATAGAGAGAGAGAGAGGAGAGAGAGAGGGGATATAATAGACAGAGAGAGAGGAGAGAGAGAGGGGAGAGAGAGAGGGGAGAGAATAGACAGAGAGAGAGGAGAGAGAGAGGAGAGAGAGAATAGACAGAGAGAGAGGAGAGAGAGAGGAGAGAGAGAATAGACAGAGAGAGAGGAGAGAGAGAATAGACAGAGAGAATAGAGAGAATAGACAGAGAGAGAGGAGAGAGAGAGGGGATATAATAGACAGAGAGAGAGAGAGAGAGAGGGGAGAGAGAGAGGGGAGAGAATAGACAGAGAGAGAGGAGAGAGAGAATAGACAGAGAGAATAGAGAGAATAGACAGAGAGAGAGGAGAGAGAGAGGGGATATAATAGACAGAGAGAGAGGAGAGAGAGAGGGGAGAGAGAGAGGGAGAGAATAGACAGAGAGAGAGGAGAGAGAGAGGAGAGAGAGAATAGACAGAGAGAGAGGAGAGAGAGAGGAGAGAGAGAATAGACAGAGAGAGAGGAGAGAGAGAATAGACAGAGAGAATAGAGAGAATAGACAGAGAGAGAGGAGAGAGAGAGGGGAGAGAGAGAGGGGAGAGAATAGACAGAGAGAGGGGAGAGAATAGAGAGAATAGACAGAGAGAGAGGAGAGAGAGAGGGGAGATAATAGACAGAGAGAGAGGAGAGAGAGAGGGGAGAGAGAGAGAGGGGAGAGAATAGACAGAGAGAGAGGAGAGAGAGAGAGAGGAGAGAGAGAGGGGAGAGAATAGACAGAGAGAGAGGAGAGAGAGAGGGAAGAGAATAGACAGAGAGAGAGAAAGAGAATATATAGAATAGACAGAATAGAGAGAATAGACAGAGAGAATAGACAGAGAATATATAGAATAGACAGAGAGAATAGACAGAGAGAATAGATAGAATAGACAAAGAGAATAGAGAGGAGAGAGAATAGAGAGGAGAGAGAATAGAGAGAGGATAGAGAGGAGAGAGGAATAATATAGAGAGAAGGAGAGATAATAGAGAGAGAATAGAGAGAAAGAATAGAGAGGAGAGAATAGAGAGGAGAGAGAATAGAGAGGAGAGAGAATAGAGAGAGGATAGAGAGGAGAGAGGAATAATATAGAGAGAAGGAGAGATAATAGAGAGAGAATAGAGAGAAAGAATAGAGAGGAGAGAATAGAGAGGAGAGAGAATAGAGAGAAAGAATAGAGAGAAGAGAGAGAATAGAGGAGAGAGAATAGAGAGAAAGAATAGAGAGAAGAGAGAGAATAGAAAGAAGAGAGAAGAGAGAGAATAGAGAGAGTATAGAGGAAGAATAGAGAGAGAAGGAGAGATAATAGAGAGAGGAGGGAGAATAGAGATGGAGGGAGAAAAAAAAGAAGGAGAAAGGGAGAATAGAGGAGAGAATAGAGAGAGAGAACAGAGAGGAGGGAGAATGGAGAGAAGGAGAGGGAGAATAGAGAGAAGGAGAGGAAGAACAGAGAGGAGGGAGAATAGAGAGAAGGAGAGGGAGAATAGAGAGAAGGAGAAAGAGAACAGAGAGGAGGGAGAATAGAAAGGAGGATGTTTCACTGACCTATGACACGGGAACACACTTGTCATTGACTCATCTCTACTCTCTATTTGTGTGGTATTCAGGAAGGATGAGGGAGTAGCGGTTTCATGCTGTTTGTTCGTCACACTACACCTGTTTCACCACAACACGACGACTGTGGTTTCACTGTCTGTCTGCGCCCCCCCCCCCCGCCCCCCACACCTTTTATTAGCAGATGCAGGGACACACACACGCAATCTACTTCAGCGCAGAGGAACAATGACAGAATTGTGGTAATAAAATGTGTGTTGGTGATGTGATATGGATTGACAGATGTCTTTTAGAGAATAGGCCAGTACTGTACGTGTCCCAGCCATAAAGGACAGTCCTTTACGTGTCCCAGCCATAAAGGCCAGTCCTTTACGTGTCCCAGTCATAGTCCCCAACACATCCATTCTTAAGGCTACTTCCCAACACACTCAATAATGTCACCACAATAAACAGTCATTTCTGCAAATAAAATAACTTATTTCAATGTAGAGCAGGAAAGTCAATGAAAATGTGATTAATTGTGCGAGAGCACGTGAAGAATCTCTGCATGCTGAATGTTGATGTGACGAGGAGCATCAGGGCTTTCTGATTTCAACAGCTCTTATGTGAGTGAGTGAGTGAGTGAGTGAGTGAGTGAGTGAGTGAGTGAGTGAGTGAGTGAGTGATTGATTGAGTGAGTGATTGAGTGATTGAGTGATTGAGTGAGTGAGTGAGTGATTGAGTGATTGAGTGAGTGATTGTCCAAATTGATGCCAAAATGTGTACAGATGTGCAAGACGGAATATTGGAACATTGAGGGAGGCAACCCATCTTTACTGAGGCCCAGAAATCAGAAGCCCGTCAGTCAGCCAGCCAGTCAGTCAGCCAGCCAGTCAATCAGCCAGCCAGTCAGTCTGCCAGTCAGTCAGTCTGCCAGTCAATCAGTCTGCCAGTCAGTCAGCCAGTCAATCAGCGTGCCAGTCAGTCAGCCAGTCAATCAGCGTGCCAGTCAGTCAGCCAGTCAATCAGCGTGCCAGTCAGTCAGCCAGTCAATCAGCGTGCCAGTCAGTCAGCCAGTCAATCAGCGTGCCAGTCAGTCAGCCAGTCAATCAGCGTGCCAGTCAGTCAGCCAGTCAATCAGCGTGCCAGTCAGTCAGCCAGTCAATCAGCGTGCCAGTCAATCAGCGTGCCAGTCAGTCAGCCAGTCAATCAGCGTGCCAGTCAGTCAGCCAGTCAATCAGCGTGCCAGTCAGTCAGCCAGTCAATCAGCGTGCCAGTCAGTCAGCCAGTCAATCA
Organism: Oncorhynchus gorbuscha; assembly: GCF_021184085.1. NCBI lineage: Eukaryota > Metazoa > Chordata > Actinopteri > Salmoniformes > Salmonidae > Oncorhynchus > Oncorhynchus gorbuscha. The sequence continues at coordinate 101,192,795 of NC_060174.1, read as the reverse complement.
GCGTGCCAGTCAGTCAATCAGTCAGCCTCTTTAGACCAGACCAGTCAGTCACTACAGTCAGTCAGTCAGTCAGTCAGTCAGTCAGTCAGTCAGTCAGTCAGTCAGTCAGTCAGTCAGTCAGTCAGTCAGCCTCTTTAGACCAGACCAGTCAGTGCAGTCTGTCAGTCAGTCAGCCAGTCCCCACACAGCTAGCAGGCAGTGAGAGAGGTATAAAGAGAACATCTTCTTTAGTCCAATACAGAGGCTTCACAAATCACTTAGAAGCACATTTTATCGGTCTAAAGGTGCAGTGTGAAGAGGAAGTGATTGTGAAGGATACAACAGACGGGACTGGAGACTAATGCTCTCCATTAATCTCCTCCTCTCAGAGGAGGCCCGTCTACTGACCTCTCATTAATACTGCCTTCCTTTAGAGGTTTCTCTACACCGGCCACAGTACTGAACCACCTCCCTCTCTCTCCTACTTCATCCTCCCATCATCACTCAGATTCCTCCGAATGGGACAGATAGAGTTGAGAGAGAAAGAGAGATAGAGATTGAGAGAGAAAGAGAGAGGGGGGAGAGAGGGGAGGAGAGAAAGCAGAGGTCAGGCAGAGAGAGAGTGAGAGCGGGGAGTACGAGGGGGTGGGAGAGAGAGAGAGAGAGGGGATGGGAGAGAGAGAGCGAGAAAGAGAGGGAGAAAAAGGGGAGGAGAGAATGCAGAGGTCAGGCAGAGAGAGAGGGGGAGAGAGAGGGAAGAGAGAGAGAGAGAGAGAGAGAGAGAGAGAGAGAGAGGGAGAGAGAGAGAGGGGAGGAGAGAGAGGGGGAGGGGAGGGGAGAGAGAGGGGGAGGAGAGAGAGAGGGGAAGAGAGAGAGAGAGAGAGAGAGAGAGAGGGGGAAGAGAGAGAGAGGGGATGAGAGAGAGAGGGGAAGAAGAGAGAGAGAGAGAGAGAGAGAGGAGGAGGAGAGAGAGAGAGAGAGAGAGGGGGAAGAGAGAGAGAGAGAGAGGGGAGGAGAGAGAGAGGGAGGGAGAGAGAGAGAGGGGAGGAGAGAGAGAGAGAGAGGGGGAGAGAGAGAGAGAGGGGTGGGGGAGAGAGAGAGAGCGAGAAAGAGAGGGAGAAAAGGGGAGGAGAGAATGCAGAGGTCAGGCAGAGAGAGAGGGGGGAGAGAGGGGGGAGAGAGGGAAAGAGAGAAAGAGAGGGAGGGGAGAGAGAGAGGGGGAGAGAGAGGGGGAGAGAGAGGGAAAGAGAGAAAGAGAGGGAGGGGGAGGGAGAGAGAGAGAGAGAGAGAGGGGGAAGAGAGAGAGAGAGAGGGGAGGAGAGAGAGGGGGAGGAGAGAGAGAGAGAGGGGGAGGAGAGAGAGAGAGAGAGAGAGAGGGGGAAGAGAGAGAGAGGGGGAGAGAGAGAGAGAGAGAGAGAGAGAGGGACGAGAGAGAGAGGGGAAGAGAGAGAGAGGGGGAAGAGAGAGAGAGAGGGGAGGAGAGAGAGAGAGAGGGGGGGAAGAGAGAGAGAGGGGAGGAGAGAGAGGGGAGGGGAGAGAGAGAGAGAGAGAGAGAGAGGGAGAGAGAGAGAGAGAGAGGGAGGAGAGAGAGAGAGAGAGGGGAAGAGCGAGAGAGAGAGAGAGAGGGGTGGGGGAGAGAGAGAGAGAGAGCGAGAAAGAGAGGGAGAAAAAGGGGAGGAGAGAATGCAGAGGTCAGGCAGAGAGAGAGGGGGAGAGAGGGAAAGAGAAAAAGAGAGGGAGGGGGAGAGAGAGAGAGGGGAGGAGAGAGAGAGAGAGAGGGGGTGGGGGGAGAGAGAGAGCGAGAAAGAGAGGGAGAAAAAGGGGAGGAGAGAATGCAGAGGTCAGGCAGAGAGAGAGGGGGGAGAGAGGGAAAGAGAAAAAGAGAGGGAGGGGGAGAGAGAGAGAGGGGAGGAGAGAGAGAGAGAGGGGGGGGGATGCACCACCTCTCTAAAAATACAGTATATTGCCCAACCTACATTACACTCAGCGCTACAACAGCCCTGAATGACACCAGATGGATGGGAACAATCTGTCGACAGGCTGCTCAACTACCACCCTCATCACCCTCACTGTTCACTGCACTGTAAAGCAGCAGTGTCCAGGGCCACACCATGCCCATCTCTCTCACAGGCCCGCTACACAGTAAAGTGGGTTATCTCTCTCTCAGGCCCACTACACAATAAAGTGGGTTATCTCTCTCTCAGGCCCACTACACAGTAAAATGGGATATCTCGCTCACAGCCACTACACAGTAAAGTGGGTTATCTCTCTCTCAGGCCCACTACACAGTAAAGTGGGTTATCTCTCTCACAGCCACTACACAGTAAAGTGCGTTATCTCTCTCACAGGCCCACTACACAGTAAAGTGGGTTATCTCTCTCTCAGGCCCACTACACAGTAAAGTGGGTTATCTCGCTCACAGCCACTACACAGTAAAGTGGGTTATCTCGCTCACAGCCACTACACAGTAAAGTGGGTTATCTCTCTCACAGCCACTACACAGTAAAGTGGGTTATCTCTCTCACAGGCCCACTACACAGTAAAGTGGGTTATCTCTCTCTCAGGCCCACTACACAGTAAAGTGGGTTATCTCTCTCACAGCCACTACACAGTAAAGTGGGTTATCTCTCTCTCAGGCCCACTACACAGTAAAGTGGGTTATCTCTCTCTCAGGCCCACTACACAGTAAAGTGGGTTATCTCTCTCTCAGGCCCACTACACAGTAAAGTGGGTTATCTCTCTCTCAGGCCCACTACACAGTAAAGTGGGTTCTCTCGCTCACAGCCACTACACAGTAAAGTGGGTTCTCTCTCTCTCAGGCCCACTTCACAGTAAAGTGGGTTATCTCGCTCACAGCCACTACACAGTAAAGTGGGTTATCTCGCTCACAGCCACTACACAGTAAAGTGGGTTATCTCTCTCTCAGGCCCACTACACAGTAAAGTGGGTTATCTCGCTCACAGCCACTACACAGTAAAGTGGGTTATCTCTCTCTCAGGCCCACTACACAGTAAAGTGGGTTATCTCTCTCTCAGGCCCACTACACAGTAAAGTGGGTTATCTCTCTCACAGACCCACTACACAGTAAAGTGGCTTATCTCTCTCACAGCCACTACACAGTCAAGTGGGTTATCTCTCTCACAGGCCTCATCAATCCACTTTAGATACACTGCTGTTGCTGCTTATAAAATGTTGACGAGCAGGAAAACCAGCCCCAGCCAAGTGGAATATGTAATGTAGTGGTCAGCCTGTATAATGGCTGCATGTTGCTACAGTATTGTAACTCAATAAGGTCTCCATATTTGTATTTATTTAACTAGGCAAGTCAGTTAAGAACACATGTTTATTCACAACGACGGCCTACCCCCGGGCCAAACCCTCCCCTAACCCAATGGTGCACCACCCTATGGGATTCCCGATCACGGCCGGTTGTGATACAGACAGGGATCAAACCCAGATCTCCATAGACTAGTTATGTTACGGTTACAGCAGCTTGGACACGTCTCCTTCCCATCCAGTTTATATTGTTATATTATAGGTCTGTATAGATCCAGACCACAGAAGAAGGGAGGACCAGAGGTATCAGGTGCTTTCAGTTCAGTCTGTCTCCTGTGTTCCTGTGTGATAGGCTCCCTTCACTGCAGTACTGAAATGTTTATTCTGTCATAATACGAAGTGACCACTAACAGACGTGAGGTTACCAACAAGTTAAACCTGGACCCGGTAAATGTAAAAACACTATCATCCTAAATCAAACCTCCCGTATCGCTCAAGAATTTTTTGAAAAATCTGTTTGCGCAGGAACTCACTGCCTTCCTGAAGACAAACAATGTACACGAAATGCACTGAGACGGTACTGGTGAAGGTGGTACATGACCTTCCAGTGGACCGAGGCTCTGCGTCTGTCCTCGTGCTCCTACATCTTAGTGCTGCTTTTGAGACCATCGAACATGACATTCTTGTGGAGAAATTAGAAACCCTAATTGGTCTACGAGGACAAGTTCTGACCTGGTTTAGATCTCATCTGTCGGAAAGATATCAGTTCGTCTCTGTGGATGGTTTGTCCTCTGACAAATCAATTGTACGTTTTGGAGTTCCTCAAGGTTCCGTTTGGTTGTTTTCACTATATATTCTACCTCTTGGTGATGTCATTCGGAAATACACTGTTCATTTTCACTGCTATGCAGACTACACACAGCTGTACATTTCAATAAAACATGTTGAAGCACCAAAATTGCCTACCCTGGAAGCCTGTGTTTCAGACATACGGAAGTGGATGGTGGCAAATGTTCTACTTTTAAACTCGGACAAAACAGAGATGCTTGTTCTCGGTCCCAAGAAACAAAGAGATCTGCTGTTGAATCTGACAATTCATCTTGATGGTTGTACAGTCGTCTCAAATAAAACTGTGAAGGACCTCGGCGTTACTCTGGACCCTGATTTTTGACGAACATATCAAAACTGTTTCATGAACAGCTTTTTTTCCATCTACGTGTCATTGCAAAAATCTGAAACTTTTTGTAACAAAATAACGCAGAAAAGCTAATCCATGCTTTTGTCACTTCTAGGTTAGACTACTGCAATGCTCTACTTTCCGGCTACCCGGATAAAGCACTAAATACACTTCAGTTAGTGCTAAATACGGCTGCTGGAATCCTGACTAGAACCCCAAAATTTGATCATATTACTCCAGTGCTAGCCTCCCTACACTGGCTTCCTGTTACGACTAGGGCTGATTTCAAGGTTTTACTGCTAACCTACAAAGCATTACATGGGCTTGCTCCTACCTATCTGTCCGATTTGGTCCTGCCTTGCATACCTACACACATGCTACGGTCACAAGGCGCAGGCCTCCTTACTATATCGGGGCGCAGGTAGCCTAGTGGTTAGTGTGTTGGGCCAGTAACCGAAAGGTTGCTGGATCTAATCCCTGAGCTGACAAGGTAAAAATCTGTCATTCTGCCCCTGAACAAGGAAGCTAACCCACTGTTCCCTGGTAGACTTTCAATGTGAATAAGAATTTGTTCTTAACTGACTTCCCTAGTTTAACAAAAAAATTATCCCTGGAATTTCTAAGCAAACAGCTGGAGGCTGTGCTTTCTCCCATAGAGCTCCATTTTTATGGAATGGTCTGCCTATCCATGTGAGAGACGAAGACTCGGCTGTGCTTTGGCAAAGTGGGTAGGGTTGCCTGGTTGGCCCTGTCCGGGGGTATAGTCGGACGGGGCCACAGTGTCCCCCGATCCACCCGTCTCAGTCTCCAGTATCTATGCTGCTATAGTCTATGTGCCGGGGGGACTAGGATCAGTCTGTTATATCTGGTGTAATTATCCTGTCTTATCTGGTGTCCTGTGTGAATTTAAGTATGCTCCCTCTAATTCTCTCTCTCTCCCTCTGTCCGTCCCCTTGCGGAGGACCTGAGCTCTAGGATCAGGCCTCAGGTCCCCAGTCCAATTGGTCGAGCTGCTGCTCCTGTTCTGCCTGCGGCCAAGGAACCCTGACCTGTTCACTGGATGTGCTTCCTGTCCCAGACCTGTTCACAGGATGTGCTTCCTTGTCCCAGACCTGTTCACAGGATGTGCTTCCTGTCCCTGACCTGTTCACTGGATGTGCTTCCTGTCCCTGACCTGTTCACTGGATGTGCTTCCTGTCCCAGACCTGTTCACAGGATGTGCTTCCTGTCCCAGACCTGTTCACAGGATGTGCTTCCTGTCCCTGACCTGTTCACTGGATGTGCTTCCTGTCCCAGACCTGTTCACAGGATGTGCTTCCTGTCCCAGACCTGTTCACAGGATGTGCTTCCTGTCCCAGACCTGTTCACAGGATGTGCTTCCTGTCCCTGACCTGTTCACTGGATGTGCTTCCTGTCCCAGACCTGTTCACAGGATGTGCTTCCTTGTCCCAGACCTGTTCACAGGATGTGCTTCCTTGTCCCAGACCTGCTGTTTTGGACTCTCCCTCTACCCCACCTGCTGTCTCGATCTCTGAATGATCGGCTATGAAAAGCCAACTGACATTTACTCCTGAGGTGCTGACCTGGTGCACCCTCTACAACCACTGTGATTATTATTATCTGACCCTGCTGGTCATCTATGAACGTATGGACATCTTGAAGAACAATCTGGCATTAAATGGCCATGTTCTGTTATAATCTCTACCTGGCAATGCCAGAAGAGGACTGTCCACCACTCAGAGCCTTCTCTGTCCACCTATCCGAGCCTTCTCTGTCCACCCCTCAGAGCCTTCTCTGTCCACCCCTCAGAGCCTTCTCTGTCCACCTCTCAGAGCCTTCTCTGTCCACCCCCTCAGAGCCTTCTCTGTCCACCTCTCAGAGCCTTCTCTGTCCACCCCTCAGAGCCTTCTCTGTCCACCTCTCAGAGCCTTCTCTGTCCACCCCTCAGAGCCTTCTCTGTCCACCCCTCAGAGCCTTCTCTGTCCACCCCCTCAGAGCCTTCTCTGTCCACCCCTCAGAGCCTTCTCTGTCCACCTCTCAGAGCCTTCTCTGTCCACCCCTCAGAGCCTTCTCTGTCCACCCCTCAGAGCCTTCTCTGTCCACCCCTCAGAGCCTTCTCTGTCCACCCCTCAGAGCCTTCTCTGTCCACCCCTCAGAGCGTTCTCTGTCCACCTCTCAGAGCCTTCTCTGTCCACCCCTCAGAGCCTTCTCTGTCCACCCCTCAGAGCCTTCTCTGTCCACCCCTCAGAGCCTTCTATGTCCACCTCTCAGAGCCTTCTCTGTCCACCTCTCAGAGCCTTCTCTGTCCACCCTCAGAGCCTTCTCTGTTCACCCTCAGAGCCTTCTCTGTCCACCTCTCAGAGCCTTCTCTGTCCACCCGGCACAGCCAGAAGAGGACTGGCCACCCCTCAGAGCCTGGTTCCTCTCTAGGTTTCTACCTAGGTTTCTGCCTTTCTAGGGAGTGACATCGGCTGATGTAAAAAATGGCTTAATAAGTTAAATTTGATTGATTGATTGATTGCAGTGTGCTGTGAGGGGACTGTTTCTGGTGCTGTAGTGAGGGGACTGTTTCTGGTGCTGTAGTGAGGGGACTGTTTCTGGTGCTGTAGTGAGGGGACTGTTTCTGGTGCTGTAGTGAGGGGACTGTTTCTGGTGCTGTAGTGAGGGGACTGTTTCTGGTGCTGTAGTGAGGGGACTGTTTCTGGTGCTGTAGTGAGGGGACTGTTTCTGGTGCTGTAGTGAGGGGACTGTTTCTGGTGCTGTTGAGTTTACTGCAGTGTAATGCTCAGTGTAGTCGGGGGACTGCTATATAGGCCTACTGTGTGAATACAGGGAACAGGAGGGTTCTGTTACAGTGTGAATACAGGGAACAGGAGGGTTCTACTACTGTGTGAATTCAGGGAACAGGAGGGTTCTACTACAGTGTGAATACAGCGAACAGGAGGGTTCTACTACAGTGTGAATACAGGGAACAGGAGGGTTCTACTACAGTGTGAATACAGGGAACAGGAGGGTTCTGTTACAGTGTGAATACAGGGAACAGGAGGGTTCTACTACAGTGTGAATACAGGGAACAGGAGGGTTCTGATACAGTGTGAATACAGGGAACAGGAAGGTTCTACTACAGTGTGAATACAGGGAACAGGAGGGTTCTACTACAGTGTGAATACAGGGAACAGGAGGGTTCTACTACAGTGTGAATACAGGGAACAGGAGGGTTCTACTACAGTGTGAATACAGGGAACAGGAGGGTTCTACTACAGTGTGAATACAGGGAACAGGAGGGTTCTGTTACAGTGTGAATACAGGGAACAGGAGGGTTCTACTACTGTGTGAATTCAGGGAACAGGAGGGTTCTACTACAGTGTGAATACAGGGAACAGGAGGGATCTACTACAGTGTGAATACAGGGAACAGGAGGGTTCTGTTACAGTGTGAATACAGGGAACAGGAGGGTTCTACTACTGTGTGAATTCAGGGAACAGGAGGGTTCTACTACAGTGTGAATACAGGGAACAGGAGGGTTCTACTACAGTGTGAATACAGGGAACAGGAGGGTTCTACTATAGTGTGAATACAGGGAACAGGAGGGTTCTACTACAGTGTGAGTACAGGGAACAGGAGGGTTCTGTTACAGTGTGAATACAGGGAACAGGAGGGTTCTACTACTGTGTGAATTCAGGGAACAGGAGGGTTCTGTTACAGTGTGAATACAGGGAACAGGAGGGTTCTACTACAGTGTGAATACAGGGAACAGGAGGGTTCTGTTACAGTGTGAATACAGGGAACAGGAGGGTTCTACTACTGTGTGAATTCAGGGAACAGGAGGGTTCTACTACAGTGTGAATACAGGGAACAGGAGGGTTCTACTACTGTGTGAATACAGGGAACAGGAGGGTTCTGATACAGTGTGAATACAGGGAACAGGAGGGTTCTACTACAGTGTGAATACAGGGAACAGGAGGGTTCTACTACTGTGTGAATACAGGGAACAGGAGGGTTCTGATACAGTGTGAATACAGGGAACAGGAGGGTTCTACTACTGTGTGAATTCAGGGAACAGGAGGGTTATGTTACAGTGTGAATACAGGGAACAGGAGGGTTCTACTACAGTGTGAATACAGGGAACAGGAGGGTTCTGTTACAGTGTGAATACAGGAAACAGGGGGGTTCTACTACAGTGTGAATACAGGGAACAGGAGGGTTCTACTACTGTGTGAATACAGGGAACAGGAGGGTTCTGCTACAGTGTGAATACAGGGAACAGGAGGGTTCTACTACAGTGTGAATACAGGGAACAGGAGGGTTCTACTACAGTGTGAATACAGGGAACAGGAGGGTTCTGATACAGTGTGAATACAGGGAACAGGAGGGTTCTACTACTGTGTGAATTCAGGGAACAGGAGGGTTATGTTACAGTGTGAATACAGGGAACAGGAGGGTTCTACTACAGTGTGAATACAGGGAACAGGAGGGTTCTGTTACAGTGTGAATACAGGAAACAGGGGGGTTCTACTACAGTGTGAATACAGGGAACAGGAGGGTTCTACTACTGTGTGAATACAGGGAACAGGAGGGTTCTGCTACAGTGTGAATACAGGGAACAGGAGGGTTCTACTACAGTGTGAATTCAGGGAACAGGAGGGTTCTACTACAGTGTGAATACAGGGAACAGGAGGGTTCTGATACAGTGTGAATACAGGGAACAGGAGGGTTCTACTACAGTGTGAATACAGGGAACAGGAGGGTTCTACTACTGTGTGAATACAGGGAACAGGAGGGTTCTGATACAGTGTGAATACAGGGAACAGGAGGGTTCTACTACAGTATGAATACAGGGAACAGGAGGGTTCTACTACAGTGTGAATACAGGGAACAGGAGGGTTCTGTTACAGTGTGAATACAGGGAACAGGAGGTTTATACTACTGTGTGAATTCAGGGAACAGGAGGGTTCTACTACAGTGTGAATACAGGAAACAGGAGGGTTCTACTACTGTGTGAATACAGGGAACAGGAGGGTTCTGATACAGTGTGAATACAGGGAACAGGAGGGTTCTACTACAGTGTGAATACAGGGAACAGGAGGGTTCTACTACTGTGTGAATACAGGGAACAGGAGGGTTCTGATACAGTGTGAATACAGGGAACAGGAGGGTTCTACTACTGTGTGAATTCAGGGAACAGGAGGGTTATGTTACAGTGTGAATACAGGGAACAGGAGGGTTCTACTACAGTGTGAATACAGGGAACAGGAGGGTTCTGTTACAGTGTGAATACAGGAAACAGGGGGGTTCTACTACAGTGTGAATACAGGGAACAGGAGGGTTCTGATACTGTGTGAATACAGGGAACAGGAGGGTTCTACTACAGTGTGAATACAGGGAACAGGAGGGTTCTACTACAGTGTGAATACAGGGAACATGAGGGTTCTACTACTGTGTGAATACAGGGAACAGGAGGGTTCTACTACTGTGTGAATTCAGGGAACAGGAGGGTTATGTTACAGTGTGAATACAGGGAACAGGAGGGTTCTACTACAGTGTGAATACAGGGAACAGGAGGGTTCTGTTACAGTGTGAATACAGGAAACAGGGGGGTTCTACTACAGTGTGAATACAGGGAACAGGAGGGTTCTGATACTGTGTGAATACAGGGAACAGGAGGGTTCTACTACAGTGTGAATACAGGGAACAGGAGGGTTCTACTACAGTGTGAATACAGGGAACATGAGGGTTCTACTACTGTGTGAATACAGGGAACAGGAGGGTTCTGATACAGTGTGAATACATGGAACAGGAGGGTTCTACTACTGTGTGAATTCAGGGAACAGGAGGGTTCTGTTACAGTGTGAATACAGGGAACAGGAGGGTTCTACTACAGTGTGAATACAGGGAACATGAGGGTTCTGTTACAGTGTGAATACAGGGAACAGGAGGGTTCTACTACTGTGTGAATTCAGGGAACAGGAGGGTTCTACTACAGTGTGAATACAGGGAACAGGAGGGTTCTACTACTGTGTGAATACAGGGAACAGGAGGGTTCTGATACAGTGTGAATACAGGGAACAGGAGGGTTCTACTACAGTGTGAATACAGGGAACAGGAGGGTTCTACTACTGTGTGAATACAGGGAACAGGAGGGTTCTGATACAGTGTGAATACAGGGAACAGGAGGGTTCTACTACTGTGTGAATTCAGGGAACAGGAGGGTTATGTTACAGTGTGAATACAGGGAACAGGAGGGTTCTACTACAGTGTGAATACAGGGAACAGGAGGGTTCTGTTACAGTGTGAATACAGGAAACAGGGGGGTTCTACTACAGTGTGAATACAGGGAACAGGAGGGTTCTACTACTGTGTGAATACAGGGAACAGGAGGGTTCTGCTACAGTGTGAATACAGGGAACAGGAGGGTTCTACTACAGTGTGAATACAGGGAACAGGAGGGTTCTACTACAGTGTGAATACAGGGAACAGGAGGGTTCTGATACAGTGTGAATACAGGGAACAGGAGGGTTCTACTACTGTGTGAATACAGGGAACAGGATGGTTCTGTTACAGTGTGAATACAGGGAACAGGAGGGTTCTGTTACAGTGTGAATACAGGGAACAGGAGGGTTCTACTACAGTGTGAATACAGGGAACAGGAGGGTTCTACTACTGTGTGAATACAGGGAACAGAAGGGTTCTACTACTGTGTGAATACAGGGAACAGGAGGGTTCTACTACTGTGTGAATACAGGGAACAGGAGGGTTCTACTACTGTGTGAATACAGGGAACAGGAGGGTTCTGTTACAGTGTGAATACAGGGATGCAGTGGAGGACTGTTTCTAATCGGGCAGTGTTGTGACCTCTCAGCGGGGTCCTATATTTAGCGGAGACGACGAGGTGGTCTTTGATCCACCTGTGCTGCTGACACTTAGAAGTGGAACCCGGGAGAGAACTAACCTTTCAGCTAGCAGTTTGTTTCGCTGCTATAAACACACACACACACACAGACACAGACACACACACACCACCCGCCGGGCCACAGGGGTACACATGAAAGAGGAGAGACTGTCCCCCACAGGGGCTGTCCTCCACGAGGCTGTCTCCCACGAGGCTGGCTGTCCTCCACGAGGCTGTCCTCCACGAGGCTGTCCTCCACGAGGCTGGCTGTGCTCCACGAGGCTGTCCTTCACGAGGCTGTCCTCCACGAGGCTGTCCTAAACAGGGGCTGCGTTCTACTCTCACATTCAGCGCCAGACCACCTCACAGCCTCCACCACGACTCTGAATTACTCAGTAAAAGTCACCATTTACACTGTGAATGATTTGATATTAAATGTTACAGGTGAACCATGGTGAATGTGACTCCGTTCCAGGAAGGTGTCATTGTTCTACCTTGTTATGTTTAGTGCTACATTAAAATTGATTACCACATTGTTGGGTTTATAGTTTGCAAGGAAGGCATTTCATTGTACTTGTGCACGTCACATTAAAAGTTGAAAGTTGACTGAGTCAGAGCTTCAGGCCTGGCCCCAGAGCCCCCACAGATCTGTTGAGATGAAGCGTAGTGCTCTGCTCGTCCATTCCTCCAGGTGGCGTAAGAGAACATGACAGCAGAGCAGACAGCTCAAGTGTCCTGGGCTCCTCTTGGTTCACACCAACTGCAGTCATCAGAAAACACTGAGCCACAGCTTGCACCTGGAAACATACATGTCACAAGCTGTCTGTCAGTCCATCTGTCATTCTGTGTGTCTGTCTGTCCCGTTTGCCCGCCTGTCTCCCTGACAGCCTGTCTGTCTCCCTGCCTCCCAGTCTCTCTGACAGCCTGTCTGACTCCCTGACAGCCTGTCTGACTCCCTGACAGCCTGTCTGACTCCCTGACAGCCTGTCTGTCTGTCTCCCTGACTGCCTGTCTGACTCCCTGACAGCCTGTCTGACTCCCTGACAGCCTGTCTGACTCCCTGACAGCCTGTCTCACTCCCTGACAGCCTGTCTGACTCCCTGCCTGTCTGTCTGTCTCCCTGACTGCCTGTCCGACTCCCTGCCTGTCCGACTCCCTGCCTGTCTGACTCCCTGCCGGTCTGTCACCACGCCTGCCTGTCTGTCTGTCACCCTACCTGCCTGCCTGACTCCTTGCCGGTCTGTCACCCCGCCTGCCTGCCTGTCTGCCTGCCTGCCTGTCTGTCTCCCTGTCTGTCTGTCTGTCACCCTACCTGCCTGCCTGTCTGTCTCCCTGCTTGTCTGTCACCCTGACTGCCTGCCTGTTACCCTGACTGCCTGTCTGCCTCTCTCTCTCCCTCCCCACCTCTCTCTCTCTCTCCCTCCCCACCTCTCTCTCTCTCTCTCCCTCCCCACCTCTCTCTCTCCCTCCCCCACTCTCTCCCTCCCCCACTCCCCCACCTCTCTCTCCCTCCCCACCTCTCTCTCTCCCTCCACCCCACTCTCTCTCTCTCTCTCCCTCCCCACCTCTCTCTCTCCCTCCCCCCACCTCTCTCTCTCCCTCCCCCACTCTCTCTCTCTCCCTCCCCCACTCTCTCTCTCTCCCTCCCCCACTCTCTCTCTCCCTCCCCCACTCTCTCTCTCCCTCCCCCACTCTCTCTCTCCCTCCCCACCTCTCTCTCTCTCCCTCCCCCTCTCTCTCTCTCCCTCCCCCCTCTCTCTCTCTCCCTCCCCCACTCTCTCTCTCTCCCTCCCCCACTCTCTCTCTCTCCCTCCCCCACTCTCTCTCTCTCCCTCCCCCACTCTCTCTCTCTCCCTCTCTCATGAGCATACCCTAAATAGCCAGGCCTCATTTCAGCATCCGTGTCAGACAGCAGTTCTGGAGGGGGGATGATGTGCTGGGTTGTACAGGTGTAACTCATAATCATGTCAAGCCATATTTAACTTTGTAGTTCCAGCCAATTCATTGTAGAACGAGGCCCGTATCCACAAAGTGTCTAATAGTGGGCGTATTGATCTAGTATCTGTCAATACCTCTGTCCATACAATCTGATTCATTTAAAGGCTAAACTGTTCCTAGATCAGTACTTCTACTACACTCTAACCACTAGGCTACCTACCACCCCTAAATTCTAACCACTAGGCTACCAACCACACCTACACTCTAACCACTAGGCAACCTACCACCCCTACACTCTAACCACTAGGCTACCTACCACCCCTACACTCTAACCACTAGGCTACCAACCACGCCTACATTCTAACCACTAGGCTACCAACCACCCCTACACTCTAACCACTAGGCTACCTACCACCCCTACACTCTAACCACTAGGCTACCTACCACCCCTACACTCTAACCACTAGGCAACCTACCACCCCTACACTCTAACCACTAGGCTACCTACCACCCCTACACTCTAACCACTAGGCTACCTACCACCCCTACACTCTAACCACTAGGCTACCAACCACCCCTACACTCTAACCACTAGACTACCTACCACCTCTACACTCTAACCACTAGGCTACCTACCACCCCTACACTCTAACCACTAGGCTACCTACCACCCCTACACTCTAACCACTAGGCTACCTACCACCCCTACACTCTAACCACTAGGCTACCTACCACCCCTACACTCTAACCACTAGGCTACCTACCACCCCTACACTCTAACCACTAGGCTACCTACCACCCCTACACTCTAACCACTAGGCTACCTACCACCCCTACACTCTAACCACTAGGCTACCTACCACCCCTACACTCTAACCACTAGGCTACCTACCACCCCTACACTCTAACCACTAGGCTACCTACCACACCTACACTCTAACCATGTTAGTTTGTTGGTGATGTGGACACCAAGGAACTTGAAGCCCTCAGCCTGCTCCTCTACAGCCCCATCGATGAGAATGTCTGTCTGCCAGTGAATGCTGTGTAATAGATGCGGTTTTCCTCTGCTGTCTCAGGAGACACCGACAGCAGGCCTCGGCACCCAACCCAGCTAATCTGGACAAGAGGGAAATACACATTTTTGATTTACACCAAACCAGTGACACCCTGTCTGAGCCAAAAAGGCCACCGATTGGCGGGGGAGATAAAGAGGTCTCGGTGCACAATGGAGTGACTGTGGCAGAGAACGGGCTCTGGAGAGATTAACAATACACCTCTTGGCCAAATCCATTTTCTGATAAGACAGCACTCTGGTAGCGTAGATAACCTTGCTGAGAGCTTCCAGACCCTATCTAAAAGCTGCTGTACAACTGTGAAACAGGAAAACTGTGCGTTAACCATATTGCATTACTGGTGATATGTCAACTTTATAAAGAGGTGTGTGTGTGTGTGTGTGTGTGTGTGTGTGTGTGTGTGTGTGTGTGTGTGTGTGTGTGTGTGTGTGTGTGTGTGTGTGTGTGTGTGTGTGTGTGTGTGTGTGTGTGTGTGTGTGTGTGTGTGTGTGTGTGTGTGTGTGTGTATGTGTGTGTGTGGTGCGCATCAAGGCAGCTCCACAGATACACCAGGAAACATTCGTAATGTTATGCCTCTCAGCAGTAAAGTCCATCTAGAAAGGGTATACATTCACCAACACTATTCCAAACAAACAGCCGGAGATCTGTGCTCCTGTCATTAGTTAGGTACGCTGTCTGTGAAGATGAACAGGGTTGGTCCGGTCGAGAGACCGCCTGTGAAGATAAACAAGGTTGGGCCGGTCGAGAGACCGCCTGTGAAGATAAACAAGGTTGGGCCGGTCGAGAGACCGCCTTCCTCTGGTCTACTCTAAGGAGAATCCAATGCCCCTGCCCAGGATAGTAACAGGGACCCTGCCCAGGATAGTAACAGGGACCCTGCCCAGGATAGTAACAGGGACCCTGCCCAGGATAGTAACAGGGACCCTGCCCAGGATAGTAACAGGGACCCTGCCCAGGATAGTAACAGGGACCCTGCCCAGGATAGTAACAGGGACGCTGCCCAGGATAGTAACAGGGACCCTGCCCAGGATAGTAACAGGGACCCTGCCCAGGATAGTAACAGGGACCCTGCCCAGGATAGTAACAGGGACCCTGCCCAGGATAGTAACAGGGACCCTGCCCAGGATAGTAACAGGGACCCTGCCCAGGATAGTAACAGGGACCCTGCCCAGGATAGTAACAGGGACCCTGCCCAGGATAGTAACAGGGACCCTGCCCTGTAGATCCCGTAGGATGAGATGTTCAACCCAGGTTCTGTGGTCACCAAAGATCTCACTGTACTTCTCTCTCTTTCCAAAAATGGCCACCATTGCCGATGGACAAAATGACTCCCTCCCAATATAAAGACCTCTGATTGGTGAAAGGAAGCACAGTAAATGCAACTCATTACTACGCTTCTACTTTTACCAAAAAGAAAAGAGAGAGAGAGAGAGAGAGAGAGAGAGAGAGAGAGAGAGAGAGAGAGAGAGAGAGGGAGAGAGAGACACAGAGAGAGAGAGAGAGAGAGAGAGAGAGAGAGAGAGAGAGAGAGAGAGAGAGAGAGAGAGAGAGGGAGAGAGAAGGAGGTAATGGAAAAGAAAAGAGGACATAGCGCAAGAGAGAGGAAGTAGATGAAGAGATGACAGAGAGATAAAGGTCTGGATGTGACGTTGATAGAGAGTCACACTGAAGAGAGAGATGTCTGTGTGTCTTATCGTGTGTCAGTGTTACACTTTGACAGAGAGGGGACAGATAAAGATATGTCTGTGTGTCTTATCGTGTGTCAGTGTTACACTATGACAGAGAGGGGACAGATAGAGAGATGTCTGTGTGTCTTATTGTGTGTCAGTGTTACACTATGACAGAGAGGGGACAGACAGAGAGATGTCTGTGTGTCTTATCGTGTGTCAGTGTTACACTATGACAGAGAGGGGACAGACAGAGAGATGTCTGTGTGTCTTATTGTGTGTCAGTGTTACACTATGACAGAGAGGGGACAGACAGAGAGATGTCTGTGTGTCTTATTGTGTGTCAGTGTTACACTATGACAGAGAGGGGACAGACAGAGAGATGTCTGTGTGTCTTATCGTGTGTCAGTGTTACACTATGACAGAGAGGGGACAGATAGAGTTTATAGAGGTCAGGGGTCGATGGAGTGTGTTATGTATTGTGTGGTAGCGTTACGGTGGACCCGCCTGGGCCACTTCATGGCAGTGTTATGTTACAGGCTAACAGACATACAGAAAAGATAGATAAGAGACATAGAGATGATAGAGGAGCAGATGTGTGTGTGGTGTGTGTCGTACCGTGTGGCAGTGTTATGCTGGCCCCGTCGATGATGGCCTGGGCCAATTCATGGTCGTTGCTCTCAAAGGCTTGGGCGGCGGCCTTGAGCGCGTCCCAGATCTCCTTGCGTCCCTCGAAGGCGGGCGCCGTGTCCCAGAACTCATCCCGCTTACTGCGCAGCTGGCCGTCCGTCATGGGATAGTCACTCTTCCATTTGGGCTTCTCTCTCTTCAAGGCCTGGTTACGCCCCAGAGCCACTGAGAGAGAGATAGATAGAGGGAGAGACAGAACCCGAGAGAGAAAGAGACAGAAACCGAGAGAACGAGAGAGAAGAGACCGAGAGAGAGAGTGAGAGAGAACGAGAGAGAGAGAGAGAACGAGAGAGAGAGACCGAGAGAGAGAGAGAGAGAGAGAGAACGAGAGAGAGACATGGTTCAAATGAAAGAGTAATGATTGGACATAACCTTCAGAAAACATTCTCAGTTTAAATCACAGCTGTTCAAGTCCTCTCTGTGAAGCATTCCACTATCAGGGTGATGTGTTGGCTTTGTGCCATCACTGCAATGCACAGGAGGTTGGTGGCACCTTAATTGGGGAGAACCGTCTCGTGTTACTGACTGGATCGGAATCAGTGGAATGGAATCAATTACATCAAACACATGGTTTCCATGGTTTCCATTCCATTTGCTCTGCTCCCATTCATTATTGAGCCGTTCTCCACTCAGCAGCCTCCTGCGCTGTAATGTCATTCTAATGTTAAACACTACGTACAAATGTTCACTTGTGACAAAATGCTGCTTAAATTCCACTGAGGTCAGCTAAAGTGCAATTTAATGGTTTATCAAATAAAAAAATTAACAACTATTTCCAGAGCCTTCAGAAAGTACTCAGACCCCTTGACTTATTCCACATTTTGATGCGTTACATCCTGAATTCAAAATGTATTAAATGTTAAAAATTCTCTCACCCATCTACACACAATACCCCATAATGACAAACTGTATTTATGGGTAAGTCTCGAAGAGCTGTGTGAGTCTTTCGGGGTAAGTCTCTAAGAGCTGTGAGTATTTCTGGATAAGTCTCTAAGAGCTGTGAGTATTTCTGAGTAAGTCTCTAAGAGCTGTGTGAGTCTTTCTGGGTAAGTCTCTAAGAGCTGTGAGTATTTCTGGGTAAGTCTCTAAGAGCTGTGAGTATTTCTGGGTAAGTCTCTAAGAGCTGTGAGTATTTCTGGGTAAGTCTCTAAGAGCTGTGCGAGTCTTTCGGGGTAAGTCTCTAAGAGCTGTGTGAGTCTTTCGGGGTAAGTCTCTAAGAGCTGTGAGTATTTCTGGATAAGTCTCTAAGAGCTGTGAGTATTTCTGGGTAAGTCTCTAAGAGCTGTGTGAGTCTTTCTGGGTAAGTCTCTAAGAGCTGTGAGTATTTCTGGGTAAGTCTCTAAGAGCTGTGAGTATTTCTGGGTAAGTCTCTAAGAGCTGTGATTATTTCTGGGTAAGTCTCTAAGAGCTGTGAGTATTTCTGGATAAGTCTCTAAGAGCTGTGAGTATTTCTGGATAAGTCTCTAAGAGCTGTGTGAGTCTTTCGGGGTAAGTCTCTAAGAGCTGTGTGGGTCTTTCTGGGTAAGTCTCTAAGAGCTGTGTGGGTCTTTCTGGGTAAGTCTCTAAGAGCTGTGTGGGTCTTTCTGGGTAAGTCTCTAAGAGCTGTGAGTATTTCTGGGTAAGTCTCTAAGAGCTGTGTGAGTCTTTCGGGGTAAGTCTCTAAGAGCTGTGTGAGTCTTTCGGGGTAAGTCTCGAAGAGCTGTGTGGGTCTTTCGGGGTAAGTCTCTAAGAGCTGTGTGGGTCTTTCTGGGTAAGTCTCTAAGAGCTGTGTGGGTCTTTCTGGGTAAGTCTCTAAGAGCTGTGAGTATTTCTGGGTAAGTCTCTAAGAGCTGTGTGAGTCTTTCGGGGTAAGTCTCTAAGAGCTGTGTGAGTCTTTCGGGGTAAGTCTCTAAGAGCTGTGTGAGTCTTTCGGGGTAAGTCTCTAAGAGCTGTGTGAGTCTTTCGGGGTAAGTCTCTAAGAGCTGTGTGAGTGTTTCTGGGTAAGTCTCTAAGAGCTGTGAGTATTTCTGGGTAAGTCTCTAAGAGCTGTGTGAGTCTTTCTGGGTAAGTCTCTAAGAGCTGTGAGTATTTCTGGATAAGTCTCTAAGAGCTGTGTGAGTATTTCTGGGTAAGTCTCTAAGAGCTGTGAGTATTTCTGGGTAAGTCTCTAAGAGCTGTGTGAGTCTTTCTGGGTAAGTCTCTAAGAGCTGTGAGTCTTTCTGGGTAATTCTCTAAGAGCTGTGTGAGTCTTTCTGGGTAAGTCTCTAAGAGCTGTGTGAGTATTTCTGGGTAAGTCTCTAAGAGCTTTGCACACCTGGATTGTACAATCCACAGGAGGGGTGGGGAGGAGAGAGGAGGGGAGAGGAGGGGTAGGGAGGGGAAGTGGAGGGTGGGTGGGGAGAGGAGGGGTGGGAAGGGGAAGTAGAGGGTGGGTGGGGAGGAGAGAGGAGGGGAGGGGTGGGGAGAGGAGGGGTAGGGAGGGGAAGTGGAGGGTGGGTGGGGAGAGGAGGGGTGGGAAGGGGAAGTAGAGGGTGGGTGGGGAGGGGAGAGGGAGAGGAGGGGTGGGGAGAGGAGGGGTAGGGAGGGGAAGTGGAGGGTGGGTGGGGAGGGGAGAGGAGGGGTGGGGAGAGGAAGTGAAGGGTGGGTGGGGAGGGGAGAGGGGAGAGGAGGGGTAGGGAGGGGAAGTGGAGGGTGGGTGGGGAGGGGAGAGGAGGGGTGGGGAGAGGAGGGGTAGGGAGGGGAAGTGGAGGGTGGGTGGGGAGGGGAGAGGAGGGGTGGGGAGGGGAAGTGGAGGGTGGGTGGGGAGGGAGAGGTGGGGAGGGGGGAGAGGAGGGGTAGGGAGGGGAGAGGTAGGGAAGGGAAGTGGAGGGTGGGGAGGGGAAGTGGAGGGTGGGGAGGGTTGGGGAGAGGGAAAGGAGGGGTGGGGAGGGGAGAGGAGGGGTGGGGAGGGGTAGGGAGGGAAAGTGGAGGGTGGGGAGGGGAGAGGGAGAGGAGGGGTGGGAAGGTTTACTGGGGAAACCATCTGACTGCCATTATCCACAAACCTCTGCTCTGGGACTGACGAGAGAGAGAGATAGAGAGATAGAGAGATAGAGAGAGAGAGAGAGAGATAGAGAGAGAGATAGAGAGAGAGAGAGATAGAGAGAGAGATAGAGAGATAGAGATAGAGAGAGAGATAGAGAGAGAGAGATAGAGAGAGAGAGAGAGAGAGATAGAGATAGAGAGAGAGATAGAGAGAGATAGAGAGAGATAGAGAGTCTCTCTGCTCTCCTAGGGTGGTGCTGCTGATGATGTGGGTTCCATCCACATGTCTCTCTCACAGCACAGCAGATGCATTGAGAAATACTTTAAGAAATGAGGAGATGGGACACTCCATTCAATTATTATTAACGTCCATTGTGTTGCCGGTCCGTTGTCAATGGGCCGCGTGGTGCATTCTGGGTATATTTCCACGAAGAGCACACTCCTTGAAGGAGTCAACAGGGGTAAAACCACAAATTAGCATGAATTACATGAATAATATTGTTTAGCTTTGAAATCATGACATTACGTAATTTCGAAGAAAATAGGCAGGTTTCTCAACTCATACCCTGACTTCTAGAAGGGATTAGGGCTGGGTGATATGGCCAAATTATTTGATGGTATTTTATGTTTTTTTGAATAATAAAAGCTCTACATTTCCTTCATGAGTAGTGAGTGATCCTAGGGTGCTTTATGAGTAGTGAGTGATCCTAGGGTGCTTTATGAGTAGTGAGTGATCCTAGGATGCTTTATGGGTAGTGAGTGATCCTAGGATGCTTTATGAGTAGTGAGTGATCCTAGGATGCTTTATGAGTAGTGAGTGATCCTAGGATGCTTTATGAGTAGTGAGTGATCCTAGGATGCTTTATGAGTAGTGAGTGATCCTAGGATGCTTTATGAGTAGTGAGTGATCCTAGGATGCTTTATGAGTAGTGAGTGATCCTAGGGTGGAAACACATATATTCTAAATGATGTCAATGGGTCTTTCTCCATTCTGATTGTTTTATATTGTTCAATTCAACTTCAACTAAAAATAATTTCCTATATTTCCATCAATTGATCATTTCCTGCACTCATTTGAGATCATTTCCACACACTGCCACGTAGGGCTGCACTATATTTGCCAAAAAAACAAACAATGCCTTTTTTTTTTAAACTTGCGATTTAGATAAAAACACTTGGATGAACTGTTGGAATCATGGAAATATAATGTTTATTATAATTCTATAGTTAGAATATAAATAATAGTGGGCACTTTGAATACAGTGTTTGACATGACAACGAATGAAAATCCCAGAGTTATTGTGACAGGATAGGAACCAAAGTGATGGTCAGTGTTTCCTCGGGGACCCTATATACTTTGGCGACATTAAAATGTTTCTTCATGAAGCCAACATATTCATGCTTCGACTATACCTCTTTAAATTATAAGATACTGTTGCACAAACAACATGCTGATTTAGGCTTACACCAGCATTGGTATCAGGCTCTATCAGCTAGCTACGTTTGATCTGACTCAGTACTTTTATTAGCTAGCCAGCTAACTAGCGATTAGCATTATCGTGCTTTTACACCTGCATTGTTTGCTGTTTGGGGTTTTAGGCTGGGTTTCTGTACAGCACTTTGAGATATCAGCTGATGTACGAAGGGCTATATAAATACATTTGATTTGATTCATTAGTGGCCAACACGATTTAGCTAAAACTTGCTAAGAAAAAACAAACTAGATGTTTGCTGATTTAAGCAACACATACTAATAGTGCAATTCTAGAACGCTAGTGGATTTATATTAAGAAGCAAAGTGGAAACAACATTGTCATCAACATTTAATGTACGACTGAATGCACGTGTCAAAGACCCCAACCACCCCAGTCATAGACTGGTCTCTACTACCGCATGGCAAGCGGTACCGGAGTGCCAAGTCTAGGACAAAAATGCCTCTCAACAGTTTTTACCCCCAAGCCATAAGACTCTGAACAGGTAATCAAATGGCTACCCAGACTATTTGCATTGTGTGCCCCCCCCCACCCCTCTTTTACGCTGCTGCTACTCTCTGTTTATCTTATATGCATAGTCACTTTAACTATACATTCATGTACATACTACCTCAATTGGCCCGACCAACCAGTGCTCCCGCACATTGGCTAACCTGGCTATCTGCACTGTCTCCCACCACCCATCAACCCCTCTTTACGCTGCTGCTACTCTCTGTTCATCATATATGCATAGTCACTTTAATCATATCTACATACTACCTCAATCAGCCTGACTAACCAGTGTCTGTATGTAGCCTCGCTACCCTTATAGCCTCGCTACTGTATACAGCCTGTCTTTCTACTGTTGTTTTATTTCTTTACCTACCTATTTTTCACCTAATACCTTTTTTGCACTATTGGTTAGAGCCTATAAGTAAGCATTTCACTATAAGGTGACAAATAAACGTTGATTTGGTCAAGTAACAACAAATGCACTCTTTGAGTGACATAGAGCGGGACTGGGTCTGTGAGGAAAGCCACTTGGAATCAGAGCAGAGAGGGATGACTCAAGTAGAGGTATAAACAATAAAAATGGACGTTAAACACGACACAAACATTCAAATACCACTATAGAAGGTAAAGTAAAAACTCAAACCGATCCGTGCATCAATACCGGTATATAGTAAAATATGGTACATCGACCAGCACTAGATTGCGTGGCGATTAGCTTAGCAACTGTGGGCTCCCGAGTGGAGCAGCAGTTTAAGACACTGCATCTCAATGCAAGAAAAGTCACTACAGTCCCTGGTTTAAATCCAGGCTGTATCACATCCGGCCGTGATTGGGAGTCCCATAGGGCGGCACACAATTGGCTCAGCGTCGTCCGGGTTTGGCCGGGGTTAGGCCGTCATTGTAAATAAGAATGTGTTCTTAACGGACTTGCCTAGTTAAATTTAAAAAATGTAACTAGTGAACGACCGATATTGGCCTTTTCTAGTTCATTCTCTAGTGGCTTTGCCAATAGTCCTTCTACGTAGCAAAACTACTACTATGCCAGCCACCACTCACCTCCTGAGCCATGAACACTGCCGTCATTGTCAATAAGAATTTGTTCTTAACTGACTTGCCTAGTTAAATAAAGGTTCAATAAATAAAAACTATATACACTTTATTTTTTTTAAATGAGCACTGCACAACGCTGAGTTATGCATGCAATAAGCAAGCTAACTAGCTAAGCAGATAGCTATCTGACACGTTAGCCAAGAGTACGGATAACTAACCCTTCATGTGTGGTGTTAGCTAGCTATATTAGCTACAATGCTAGCTAGCTGTCCAGGTAAACATGGTGCCAAGATATCAGATAGGAGCTAATAGCCAACATAGCAACAAGCCATCTGACTTGCGGTGTAACCACAGTTTCTTTGGTGTAAATTAGCTATTTACTGGTATGCTGATCTGACCAGTCACAATTGTGTCTGTAAATTGACAGCTGACAGTCAGATCAAATGTTTGATGTAAAAGGGGGAAGAAGGAAGTGTTTTAAAAGGCCTAAATAAAGATTGGCAATAGGTTTAGCTAGCTAAGAATCTTCCTGCATGTTTATGGACTAAGAAAGCTGTAGAAGCGTTCTCACTTCTCAAACTATGGACAGATTTAAGTCAATCAAGACAGAACTTGCATCGTCGTTAAATCTTTTTTTCCTTTTCTACCATCACTCTATAGTCAAACTAAAAGCAGTGCCTATATGATGTCCTTCCATACAGGCCTGACATGGAGTGATGCTTCTATGTAAACGTTGTTGACCAGTAGGCTAGTCGAAGGCCCACATGAAAGGAATACAGAATGTCATCTGTAGAACCTTAGACACTGGTCATCTGTAGAACCTTAGACACTGGTCATCTGTAGAACCTTAGACACTGGTCATCTGTAGAACCTTAGACACTGGTCATCTGTAGAACCTTAGACACTGGTCATCTGTAGAACCTTAGACACTGGTCATCTGTAGAACCTTAGACACTGGTCATCTGTAGAACCTTGTTATGCAGGTGAATGAGGACCCAAAAGCGACTTGGCGAAAACAGAGTTTTTAATCCAGTAAGAAACTTTACAAAACAAAAAGCATAATACTACTCGTAAAGACGAGAACAGACTGGAGACTTGATCGAGAACTGCAGGTTGCCTCGGGAAGGCACTTGAACCTAGCAGACTCAGACACCTGCTCACCACGCAGCATCTGAGGGAAACACGACACGACAGGGCAAAACATAGACACAGCACGGTGAATTATAGATAAGGATCCGACGGGGCAGGAACGGAAAACAAGGAGAGAAATAGGGACTCTAATCAGGGAAAAGGATCGGGAACAGGTGTGGGAAGACTAAATGATTGATTAGGGGAATAGGAACAGCTGGGAGCAGGAACGGAACGATAGAGAGAAGAGAGAGCGAGAGAGTGAGAGAGGGAGGGGGAGAGAGGGATAGAAAGAGGGAAAGAACCTAATAAGACCAGCAGAGGGAAACGAATAGAAGGGGAAGCACAGGGACAAGACATGATAATTAATGACAAAACATGACAGTACCCCCCACTCACCGAGCGCCTCCTGGCGCACTCGAGGAGGAACCCTGGCGGCAACGGAGGAAATCATCAATAAGCGAACGGTCCAGCACGTCCCGAGACGGAACCCAACTCCTCTCCTCAGGACCGTAACCCTCCCAATCCACTAAGTATTGGTGACCCCGTCCCCGAGAACGCATGTCCATGATCTTACGTACCTTGTAAATAGGTGCGCTCTCGACAAGGACGGGAGGGGGAGGGAAGACGAACGGGGTGCGAAGAAAGGGCTTGACACAGGAGACATGGAAGACAGGATGGACGCGACGAAGATGTCGCGGAAGAAGCAGTCGCACAGCGACAGGATTGACAACCTGGGAGACACGGAACGGACCAATGAACCGCGGAGTCAACTTACGAGAAGCTGTCGTAAGAGGAAGGTTGCGAGTGGAAAGCCACACTCTCTGGCCGCAACAATACCTTGGACTCTTAATCCTGCGTTTATTGGCGGCTCTCACAGTCTGTGCCCTGTAGCGGCAAAGTGCAGACCTCACCCTCCTCCAGGTGCGCTCACAACGTTGGACAAACGCTTGAGCGGAGGGAACACTGGACTCGGCAAGCTGGGATGAGAACAGAGGAGGCTGGTAACCCAGACTACTCTGAAACGGAGATAACCCGGTAGCAGACGAAGGAAGCGAGTTGTGAGCGTATTCTGCCCAGGGGAGCTGTTCTGCCCAAGACGCAGGGTTTCTGAAAGAAAGGCTGCGTAGTATGCGACCAATCGTCTGATTGGCCCTCTCTGCTTGACCGTTAGACTGGGGATGAAACCCGGAAGAGAGACTGACGGACGCACCAATCAAACGACAGAACTCCCTCCAAAACTGTGACGTGAATTGCGGGCCTCTGTCTGAAACGGCGTCTAACGGGAGGCCATGAATTCTGAACACATTCTCGATAATGATTTGTGCC
Organism: Oncorhynchus gorbuscha; assembly: GCF_021184085.1. Lineage (NCBI taxonomy): Eukaryota > Metazoa > Chordata > Actinopteri > Salmoniformes > Salmonidae > Oncorhynchus > Oncorhynchus gorbuscha. The sequence continues at coordinate 101,167,611 of NC_060174.1, read as the reverse complement.
GTCTCCTTAGCGGAAGGAAGTTTAGCAAGGGGAATGAAATGTGCCGCCTTAGAGAACCTATCGACAACCGTAAGAATCACAGTCTTCCCCGCAGACAAAGGCAGACCGGTAATGAAGTCTAGGGCGATGTGAGACCATGGTCGAGAAGGAATGGGGAGCGGTCTGAGACGACCGGCAGGAGGAGAGTTACCCGACTTAGTCTGCGCGCAGTCCGAACAAGCAGCCACGAAACGGCGCGTGTCACGCTCCTGAGTCGGCCACCAAAAGCGCTGGCGAATAGACGCAAGAGTGCCTCGAACACCGGTATGACCAGCTAACTTGGCAGAGTGAGCCCACTGAAGAACAGCCAGACGAGTGGAAACAGGAACGAAAAGGAGGTTACTAGGACAAGCGCGCGGCGACGCAGTGTGCGTGAGTGCTTGCTTAACCTGTCTTTCAATTCCCCAGACTGTCAACCCGACAACACGCCCATAAGGAAGAATCCCCTCGGGATCAGTAGAAGCCACAGAAGAACTAAACAGACGGGATAAGGCATCAGGCTTGGTGTTCTTGCTACCCGGACGGTAAGAAATCACAAACTCGAAACGAGCGAAAAACAACGCCCAACGAGCTTGACGGGCATTAAGTCGTTTGGCAGAATGGATGTACTCAAGGTTCTTATGGTCTGTCCAAACGACAAAAGGAACGGTCGCCCCCTCCAACCACTGTCGCCATTCGCCTAGGGCTAAGCGGATGGCGAGCAGTTCACGGTTACCCACATCATAGTTGCGCTCAGATGGCGACAGGCGATGAGAAAAATAAGCGCAAGGATGAACCTTATCGTCAGACTGGAAGCGCTGGGATAGAATGGCTCCCACGCCTACCTCTGAAGCGTCAACCTCGACAATGAATTGTCTAGTGACGTCAGGAGTAACGAGGATAGGGGCGGACGTAAAACGTTCTTTTAGAAGATCAAAAGCTCCCTGGGCGGAACCGGACCACTTAAAACACGTCTTGACAGAAGTAAGAGCTGTGAGAGGGGCAGCAACTTGACCGAAATTACGAATGAAACGCCGATAGAAATTAGCGAAACCTAAAAAGCGCTGCAACTCGACACGTGACCTTGGAACGGGCCAATCACTGACAGCTTGGACCTTAGCGGAATCCATCTGAATGCCTTCAGCGGAAATAACGGAACCGAGAAAAGTAACGGAGGAGACATGAAAAGAGCACTTCTCAGCCTTTACGTAGAGACAATTCTCTAAAAGGCGCTGTAGAACACGTCGAACGTGCTGAACATGAATCTCGAGTGACGGTGAAAAAATCAGGATATCGTCAAGATAGACAAAAACAAAGATGTTCAGCATGTCTCTCAGAACATCATTAACTAATGCCTGAAAAACAGCTGGCGCATTGGCGAGACCAAACGGCAGAACCCGGTACTCAAAATGCCCTAACGGAGTGTTAAACGCCGTTTTCCACTCGTCCCCCTCTCTGATGCGCACGAGATGGTAAGCGTTACGAAGGTCCAACTTAGTAAAGCACCTGGCTCCCTGCAGAATCTCGAAGGCTGATGACATAAGGGGAAGCGGATAACGATTCTTAACCGTTATGTCATTCAGCCCTCGATAATCCACGCAGGGGCGCAGAGTACCGTCCTTCTTCTTAACAAAAAAGAACCCCGCCCCGGCCGGAGAGGAAGAAGGCACTATGGTACCGGCGTCAAGAGACACAGATAAATAATCCTCGAGAGCCTTACGTTCGGGAGCCGACAGAGAGTATAGTCTACCCCGAGGAGGAGTGGTCCCCGGAAGGAGATCAATACTACAATCATACGACCGGTGAGGAGGAAGGGAGTTGGCTCGGGACCGACTGAAGACCGTGCGCAGATCATGATATTCCTCCGGCACTCCTGTCAAATCGCCAGGTTCCTCCTGAGAAGTGGGGACAGAAGAAATGGGAGGAATGGCAGACATTAAGCACTTCACATGACAAGATACGTTCCAGGATAGGATAGAATTACAAGACCAATTAATAGAAGGATTATGACATACTAGCCAGGGATGACCCAAAACAACAGGTGTAAAAGGTGAACGAAAAATCAAAAAAGAAATAGTCTCACTGTGGTTACCAGATACTGTGAGAGTTAAAGGTAGTGTCTCAAATCTGATACTGGGAAGATGACTACCATCTAAGGCAAACATGGGCGTAGGCTTGTCTAACTGTCTGAAAGGAATGTTATGTTTCCGAACCCATGCTTCGTCCATGAAACAACCCTCAGCCCCAGAGTCAATCAAGGCACTGCATGTAGCACCCGAACCGGTCCAGCGTAGATGGACCGACATAGTAGTACAGGATCTAGATGAAGAGACCTGAGTAGTAGCGCTCACCAGTAGCCCTCCGCTTACTGATGGGCTCTGGCCTCTTACTGGACATGAATTAACAAAATGTCCATCAAATCCGCAATAGAGGCACAGGCGGTTGGTGATCCTCCGTTCCCTCTCCTTAGTCGAGATGCGAATCCCTCCCAGCTGCATGGGCTCAGTCTCAGAGCCAGAGGAGGGAGATGGTTGCGATGCGGAGCAGGGAAACACCGTTGATGCGAGCTCTCTTCCACGAGCCTGGTGACGAAGATCTACCCGTCGTTCTATGCGGATGGCGAGAGCAATCAAAGAGTCCACACTGGAAGGAACCTCCCGAGAGAGAATCTCATCTTTGACCACTGTGTGGAGTCCCTCCAGAAAACGAGCGAGCAGCGCCGGCTCGTTCCAGTCACTAGAGGCAGCAAGAGTACGAAACTCTATAGAGTAATCCGTTATGGATCGATCACCTTGGCATAGGGAAGCCAGGGCCCTAGAAGCCTCCCCACCAAAAACTGAACGGTCAAAAACCCGAATCATCTCCTCTTTAAAGTTCTGGTAATTGTTAGAACAATCAGCCCTTGCCTCCCAGATAGCTGTGCCCCACTCTCGGGCCCGGCCAGTAAGGAGTGAAATGACGTAAGCAACCCGAGCTCTCTCACTAGAGTATGTGTTGGGTTGGAGAGAGAACACAATATCACACTGGGTGAGAAAGGAGCGGCACTCCGTGGGCTGCCCGGAGTAGCAAGGTGGGTTATTAACCCTAGGTTCCGGAGGCTCGGCAGGCCAGGAAGTAACAGGTGGCACGAGACGAAGACTCTGGAACTGTCCAGAGAGGTCGGAAACCTGAGCGGCCAGGTTCTCCACGGCATGGCGAGCAGCAGACAATTCCTGCTCGTGTCTGCCGAGCATGGCTCCTTGGATCTTGACGGCAGTGTTACGAGCCTCTGTAGTCGCTGGGTCCATTCCTTGGTCGGATCCTTCTGTTATGCAGGTGAATGAGGACCCAAAAGCGACTTGGCGAAAACAGAGTTTTTAATCCAGTAAGAAACTTTACAAAACAAAAAGCATAATACTACTCGTAAAGACGAGAACAGACTGGAGACTTGATCGAGAACTGCAGGTTGCCTCGGGAAGGCACTTGAACCTAGCAGACTCAGACACCTGCTCACCACGCAGCATCTGAGGGAAACACGACACGACAGGGCAAAACATAGACACAGCACGGTGAATTATAGATAAGGATCCGACGGGGCAGGAACGGAAAACAAGGAGAGAAATAGGGACTCTAATCAGGGAAAAGGATCGGGAACAGGTGTGGGAAGACTAAATGATTGAGTAGGGGAATAGGAACAGCTGGGAGCAGGAACGGAACGATAGAGAGAAGAGAGAGCGAGAGAGTGAGAGAGGGAGGGGGAGAGAGAGGGATAGAAAGAGGGAAAGAACCTAATAAGACCAGCAGAGGGAAACGAATAGAAGGGGAAGCACAGGGACAAGACATGATAATTAATGACAAAACATGACAAACCTTAGACACTGGTCATCTGTAGAACCTTAGACACTGGTCATCCCAAACAAGCTCAAATACTCCTGTTGAATATGCATTCACCTGTATTGAGAGTAAGCCGTTGCCATCTTAATTTACCCAGTTTATCAAAAGATTTACCATTCAAATAAAATGATCACCGTTATGTAGTTAGGTTGGTAAAAACAAAGTAAAATGTATTGTTTGATTCAAAAATAGATGCATAAATGGCTGTCTGGAAAATGTTATCGTAATTGTTTTTAAATGTAATGATATTGAATATCTGTCATTGGCCTCCTTGACCCCCCCCCCCCCCCCCCCCAAAACATCCATATCGGTCGTTCTCTAATGACAATGTGAACTTGGTCGTTAGTCTGCTGTGCGGTACGTTATACGTTCCTCATTTCATTGGTCAATGAGTTTCCCCATCTCCTAATTACTTAAACTATTTCTGGTGTGTTCCACAACCGTTGTCATGGATACCCAGCTTCTTGGCAGAGAGAGGCCGCCCGGTTGCTGTCAGTCGATTAATAGGGACTTATAGTGTTCTCACACGGAGAATGGTCTACATAGGTTTAGTGGTCACACACACACACACACACACACACACACACACACACACACACACACACACACACACACACACACACACACACACACACACACATGGTTACACCCAATCTTTGTTGTGACTAGGGGAGTGGAATTTGGTAGGTTAAAGTGGGTGGGTAACAGGGTTTCCATTAGCTGGTAATAGCCGGCTTTTGTTAGATTTAAAAAAATTGAAAAGCTGATAAATAAAATTGTTGCCGGCCAATATTGCCCAGGAGAAGAAGAAGACAAAGCCTTTGTGAAGTAATGCCTTGTAGCCTATTCATGGATTGAAATACCACTTGACTGGTCATTCTAAATCGGTCTATAGGTTAATTAGCATAACTTAGTAGAATTATTATTATATTATTATATTATTATTATTAGAATTACGTTTGTAATTTACTCTTCCTGGGGTCCAGCAAAATGAAGGCAGTTTATACAATTTTAAAAACATTACAGTACATTCATAGATTTCACAACACACTGTGTTCCCTCAGGCCCCTACTCCACCACTACCACATATGTACAGTCCTAAATCCATGTAGTGCGTATGTTATTGTGTGTGTGTGTGTGTGTGTGTGTGTGTGTATACATGTGTCTGCGCCTATGTTTGTGTTGCTTCACAGTCCCCGTTGTTTCATAAGGTCTATTTTGTTCATGTTTTTGAAACCTAATTTTACTGCTTGGTGGGTGTGAACAGTATATTCCTTATCTTATTTATCACATGCATACAGCATATAGCCTTAGAGTGGAAAATCTGCCACAAGAGCTGGGTGGGGTAATGTATCTGTCAGTCTGAACACAGTTTGGTAGGTTAAAGTGGGTGGGGATAATGTATCTGTCAGTCTGAACACAGTTTGGTAGGTTAAAGTGGGTGGGGTAATGTATCTGTCAGTCTGAACACAGTTTGGTAGGTTAAAGTGGGTGGGGTAATGTATCTGTCAGTCTGGACACAGTTTGGTAGGTTAAAGTGGGTGGGGTAATGTATCTGTCAGTCTGAACACAGTTTTATAGGTTAAAGTGGGTGGGGTAATGTATCTGTCAGTCTGAACACAGTTTGGTAGGTTAAAGTGGGTGGGGTAATGTATCTGTCAGTCTGAACACAGTTTGTTAGGTTAAAGTGGGTGGGGTAATGTATCTGTCAGTCTGAACACAGTTTGGTAGGTTAAAGTGGGTGGGGTAATGTATCTGTCAGTCTGGACACAGTTTGGTAGGTTAAAGTGGGTGGGGGTAATGTATCTGTCAGTCTGAACACAGTTTGGTAGGTTAAAGTGGGTGGGGTAATGTATCTGTCAGTCTGAACACAGTTTGGTAGGTTAAAGTGGGTGGGGTAATGTATCTGTCAGTCTGGACACAGTTTGGTAGGTTAAAGTGGGTGGGGGTAATGTATCTGTCAGTCTGAACACAGTTTTATAGGTTAAAGTGGGTGGGGTAATGCATATGTCAGTCTGAACACAGTTTGGTAGGTTAAAGTGGGTGGGGGTAATGTATCTGTCCATCTGAACACAGTTTGGTAGGTTAAAGTGGGTGGGGTAATGTATCTGTCAGTCTGAACACAGTTTGGTAGGTTAAAGTGGGTGGGGGTAATGTATCTGTCCATCTGAACACAGTTTGGTAGGTTAAAGTGGGTGGGGTAATGTATCTGTCAGTCTGAACACAGTTTGGTAGGTTAAAGTGGGTGGGGGTAATGTATCTGTCAGTCTGAACACAGTTTGGTAGGTTAAAGTGGGTGGGGTAATGTATCTGTCAGTCTGAACACACAGTCCCAGTGTACAGTAAGAGAGGAGAGAGAGCTCATAGGTTGTCAGGCCACTCCACATGCATCAATAATTCAGTCATAGACGATGAAGCAGTTTCTTCCCTTCCTCATAGCTGACCCAGAAACTACCAGTCTATACTGAGTGAGAGACTCCTGCCAAATATTACAGCCACATATTTCCCTCAGATCTCACAGACCAACAAAGAATTTGAAAACAAACCAGATATTGAAGAATTCCCTTATCTGTTAAGACAAAAGACAGCAGTGTGCCTTCACATCAGCCAGATGTGTTGTGACCTGTTACCTCGAGAAAAGGGCAACCAGTGAATAACAAACACCTTTGTAAATACAACCAATATGTGTATGTTTATACAGAGAAGAAGAGAGGAAAGACAGAATGAGAAATGGAGACAGAAAGAGAGGCGAGATAGTTAGCTGACATACAGAGAGAGAGAGAGAGAGAGAGAATGAATGAGAGATCGAAAGAGAGGATAGTTAGCTGACACAGAGAGAGAGACAGAGGGAAAGAGAGAGAGAAAAAGAGGGAGGGAGAGAGGGAGAGAGAGAGACCGAGAGAGACAGAGAGAAAGAGAGAGAAGGAGACAGAGAGAGAGAGAGACAGAGGGAGAGAGAGAGAGAGAAAAAGAGGGAGGGAGAGAGAGAGACCGAGAGAGATAGAGGGAAAGGGAGAGAAGGAGACAGAGAGAGAGAGAGACAGAGGGAGAGAGAGAGAGAGAAAAAGAGGGAGGGAGAGAGAGAGACCGAGAGAGACAGAGAGAGATAGAGGGAAAGGGAGAGAGAGACAGAGGAAGAGAGAGGGAGAGACAGAGGGAGAGAGAGGGAGAGACAGAGGAAGAGAGAGGGAGAGACAGGGAGAGGGAGGGAGAGAGAGAGGGAGAGAGAGAGGGAGAGGAAGGGAGAGACAGAGACAGAGTATTCAGTATTGTTGTAATTATCATTATTACAAATAAAAATAAAATTGTCCGATTAATCGGTATTGGCTTTTTTGGTCCTCCAATAATCGGCATCGGCATTGAAAAATCCTAATCGGTCGACCTCTCATACATACTCATGGATTTAGTACTGTAGATATGTGCTAGTGGTGGAGTAGGGCCCTGGGGGCACACAGAGTGTTGTGAAATGTTGTAAAATTGTATAAACTGTCACGTTCTGACCTTAGTTATTTTGTTTTCTGTCTTTGTCTATATGAGATAGTTAGCTGACAGAGAGAGGGGGGGAGAGAGAGGGAGAGAGAGCGAGAGAGAGAGACAGAGAGAGAGAGAGACAGAGAGACTGACCCAAACTTAAGGAAAGCTTTGACTATATACAGACTTAGTGAGCATAACCTTGCTATTGAGAAAGGCCGCCGTAGGCAGACATGGCTCTCAAGAGAAGACAGGCTATGTGCTCACTGCCCACAAAATGAGGTGGAAACTGAGCTGCACTTCCTAACCTCCTGCCAAATGTATGACGATATTAGAGACACATATTTCCCTCAGATTACACAGATCCACAAAGAATTCGAAAACAAATCCAATTTTGATAAATTCCACAGTGTGCCATCACAGCAGCAAGATTTGTGACCTGTTGCCACGAGAAAAGGGCAACCAGTGAAGAACACACACCATTGTAAATACAACCCATATTTATGCTTATTTATTTTATCTTGTGTCCTTTAACCATTTGTACATTGATACAACACTGTATATATTTATATATAAATATATATATAATATGACATTTGTAATGTCTATTGTTTTGAAACTTCTGTATGTGTAATGTTTACTGTTAATTTTGATTGTTTATTTCACTTTTGTATATTATCTACCTCACTTGCTTTGGCAATGTTAACACATGTTTCCCATGCCAATAAAGCCCCTGGAATTGAATTGAGAGAGAGAGAGTGAGAGAGAGACACAGAGAGAGACACAGAGAGAGAGAGACACAGAGAGAGAGAGAGAGAGAGAGAGAGAGAGAGAGAGAGAGACACAGAGAGAGAGAGAGAGAGACACAGAGAGAGACACAGAGAGAGAGAGAGAGAGAGAGAGAGAGTGAGAGAGAGAGAGAGAGACAGAGACAGAGAGAGACAGAGAGAGACACAGAGAGAGAGACACAGAGAGAGAGACACAGAGAGAGAGAGAGAGAGAGAGAGAGAGAGAGAGACAGAGACAGAGACAGAGACAGAGACAGAGAGAGAGAGAGAGAGACAGAGAGGGAGAGACAGAGGAGTCAGTGTCTGACTGATGCATGGACAGTAAAAGGTTGAAATAATAACAGACAGACAGAGGCCTTGCCTGCGTATCACCTGATCTAGATTGACCCAGTCTGAGCACCCCACCCCCCACCCCCCCACGCAGCCCACTGTTTATAGGCAGGTCCAATGAATGAGCTATTTCCTCATCTGCGTCACCATCTTCCATTCTCATTTCCTGCCACAGGCAGACCAGTGACGCAGATAGCAAACCTTTGCTTTGACAGACACACACAGCTGCCCCCTTAAGTCTACCTCCTTTAATGAGAAGCCCTTCCTGTAACTTACAGAGGAGTGGCGGCCGACAGCATTCACCAGTCAGTGTACTGTTCAACAGTGTAATAAACACAACTGATGGTTAGCAGATGTTATTACGAGTGTAGTGAAGTGCTTGTGCTTCTAGTTCCGACAGTGCAGCAATATCTAACAAGTAATCTAACAATTCCCCAACAACGACCTCATACACACAAATCTAAAGGGGTGAATGAGTTGTTGTGAAATTGTTAGGTTAGATTACTTGTTAGATATTACTTCACGGTCGGAACTAGCAGCACAAGCATTTCGCTACACTCGCATTAACATCTGCTAACCATGTGTATCTTTAAGGAATACCTAGGATAGGATCAAGTAATCCTTCTCACCCCCCCCCCTTAAAAGATTTAGATGCACTATTGTAAAGTGGCTGTTCTACTGGATGTCATAAGGTGAATGCACCAATTTGTAAGTCGCTCTGGATAAGAGCGTCTGCTAAATGACTTAAATGTAAATGTAAATAAGATTTGATTTGAGAATATGTACATGTAAGTATATGGATGAGTGATGGCCGAGCGGCATAGGCAAGATGCAGTAGATGGTATAAGATACAGTATGTACATATGATATGAGTAATGTCAGTTATGTAAACATTATTAAAGTGGCATTGTTTAAAGTGACCAGTGATTGATTGGCACTTTAAATAATAATGTTTACATATCTTACATCACTCATTTCACATTGTGACGACCCTCCCACTCTGTCTGCCGTATTCTCTCTTTCCTCTTGTTTTCCTTATTAGGATGCCGGTGGGCGGAGTTGGGAGGGTCGTCAGCTACATGGGGAAACACCTGGGCCCGGTGTCTCCTAGGATAAATACACCACTTCCCTATTCATGGAGGAGACTCTCTCCATGCAGACACACCTGGGCCCGGTGTCTCCCAGGATAAATACACCACTTCCCCATTCATGGAGGAGACTCTCTCCATGCAGACACACCTGGGCCCGGTGTCTCCCAGGATAAATACACCACTTCCCCATTCACGGAGGAGACTCTCTCCATGCAGACACACCTGGGCCCGGTGTCTCCCAGGATAAATACACCACTTCCCCATTCACGGAGGAGACTCTCTCAATGCAGACACACCTGGGCCCGGTGTCTCCCAGGATAAATACACCACTTCCCTATTCATGGAGGAGACTCTCTCCATGCAGACACACCTGGGCCCGGTGTGTCCCAGGATAAATACACCACTTCCCCATTCACGGAGGAGACTCTCTCCATGCAGACACACCTGGGCCCGGTGTCTCCCAGGATAAATACACCACTTCCCTATTCATGGAGGAGACTCTCTCCATGCAGACACACCTGGGCCCGGTGTGTCCCAGGATAAATACACCACTTCCCTATTCATGGAGGAGACTCTCTCCATGCAGACACCTTTATAGATTTTGTTGTGTTTCTTGGTGGTTTTTGGTTGTTTGTTTTAGCATTTTTCAACACCCTGCATTATCACATTCATGCATGCAAAACACTCACTTACACTACTGATTACTGATTACACACACACCATTGTATATTATACTTAGTTACTTATGTAATAAATATATACTTTGTTATTCCCTATCTCCACGTTGTCTTCCTTTTGTTACGGGCTTTGAGCCGGTTCATGACAATATACTGTATTTTATACCATCTATTGCACCTTGCCTATGCCGCTCGGCCATCGCTCATCCATATATTTATAAGTACATATTGTTTAACTACAACTGTTTAAAAGACATAGCCTGAATACATCTACTACCCAAGAATAGTAAAGCCCCCTTTACTGGCTCAAATAGCCAACCAAGCAACCTGTTACCAACCCTTAGTACACTTCTGGACAAAATGGTGTTTGACGAGATACAATGCTATTTTACAGTAAACAAATTGACAACAGACTTTCTTTCAGCATGCTTATAGGGAAGGACACTCAACAAGCACAGCACTTACACAAATGACTGATGATTGGCTGAGAAACTGGTGATAAAATGATTGTGGGGGCTGTCTTGTTAGACTTCAGTGCAGCTTTTGACATTATTGATCATAGTCTGCAGCTGGAAAAACATGTGTGTTATGGCTTAACACCCCCTGCTATAATGTGGATAAAAAGCTATTTGTCTAACAGAACACAGAGGGTGTTCTTTAATGGAAGCTTTCAAATATAATCCAGATAGAATCAGGAATTCCCCAGGGTAGCTGATTAGGCCCATTGCTTTTAAAAGTTTTTACTAACGACATGCCACTGACTTTGAGTAAAGCCAGAGTTTCTACGTATGCGAATGACTCAACGCTATACACGTCAGCTACTACAGCGACTGAAATGACTGCAACACTCAACAAAGAGCTGCAGTTAGTTTCAGAGTGGGTGGCAAGGAAGTTAGCCCTAAAACTAAAAGCATTGTATTTGGAACAAAATACTCACTAAACCCTAAACCTCAACTAAATCTTGTAATAAATAATGTGGAAATTGAGCAAGTTGAGAGAACTAAACTGCTTGGAGTAAAACTAGATTGTAAACTGTCATGGTCAAAACTGTATAATAAAGTGATGCTCTGCCTTAACACTACTATCAACAAGGCAGGTCCTACAGGCCCTAGTTTCTACCTTCATAACAACACTATCAACAAGGCAAGTCCTACAGACCCTAGTTTCTACCTTCATAACAACACTATCAACAAGGCAGGTCCTACAGGCCCTAGTTTATACCTTCTTAACACTACTATCAACAAGGCAGGACCTACAGGCCCTAGTTTCTACCTTCTTAACACTACTATCAACAAGGCAGGTCCTACAGGCCCTAGTTTCTACCTTCTTAACACTACTGTCAACAAGGCAAGTCCTACAGGCCCTAGTTTTGTCACACCCTGACTACTGTTCAGTCATGTGGTCAAGTGCCACAAAAAAAGAACTTTGCAATTGCAAAAATTGCAATTGGCTCAGAACAGGGCAGCACGGCTAGCACTTGGATGTACACAGAGAGCTAATATTAATAATATGAATGTCAATCTCTCCTGGCTGAAAGTGGAGGAGAGATCGACTTCCACACAAATTTTATTTATGAGAGGTATTGACATGTTGAATGCACCAAGCTGTCTGTCTAAACTACTGGCACACAGCTCGGACACCCATGCATACCCCACAAGACATGCCACGAGGTATCTTCACAGTCACCAAGTCCAGAACAGACTATGGCAGGCACACAGTACTACATAGAGCTACACAGAACTACATGGAACTCTATTCCACATCAAGTGACTGATACAAGTAGTAGAATCAGATTTTAAAAACAGATTTAAAAAACACCTTATGGAACAGTGGGGACTGTGAAGCAACACAAACATTGGCACAGACACATATTTATTTAACTAGGCAAGTCAGTTAAGAACACATTCTTATTTTCAATGATGGCCTAGGAACGGCGGGTTAACTGCCTTGTTTAGGGGCAGAACGATAGATTTTCACCTTGTCAGCTCGGGGGATAATCTTGCAACCTTACAGTTAACTAGTCCAACGCAATAACGACCTGCCTCTCTCTCGTTGCACTCCACAAGGAGACTGCCTGTTACGCGAATGCAGTAAGCCAATGTAAGTTGCTAGCTAGCATTAAACTTATCTTATAAAAAACAATCAATCATAATCACTAGTTAACTACACATGGTTGATGATATTACTAGATATTATCTAGCGTGTCCTGCGTTGCATATAATCTGACTGAGCATACAAGCATACAAGTATCTGACTGAGCGTAGTAGGCAGAAGCAGGCGTGTAAACATTTATTCAAACAGCGCTCTTCATTGTGCATCAAGCATTGCGCTGTTTATGACTTCAAACCTATCAACTCCCGAGATGAGGCTGGTGTAATCGAAGTGAAATGGCTAGCTAGTTAGTGCGCGTTAATAGTGTTTCAAACATCACTCGCTCTGAGCCTTCTAGTAGTTGTTCCCCTTGCTCTGCATGGGTAATGCTGCTTCGATGGTGGCTGTTGTCGTTGTTGCTGGTTCGAGCCCAGGGAGGAGCGAGGAGAGGGGCGGAAGCTATACTTTTACACTGGCAATACTAAAGTGCCTATAAGAACATCCAATAGTCAAAGGTTAATGAAATACAAATGGTATAGAGGGAAATAGTCCTATAATTCCTATAATAACTCAAACCTAAAACTTCTTACCTGGGAATATTGAAGACTCATGTTAAAAGGAACCACCAGCTTTCATTGGTTCTCATGTTCTGAGCAAGGAATTGAAACTTTCGCTTTCTTACATAGCCCATATTGCACTTTTACTTTCTTTTCCAACACTCTGCTTTTGCATTATTTAAACCAAATTGAACATGTTTCACTATTTACTTGAGGCTAAATGGATTTTATTGATGTATTATATTAAGTTAAAATAAGTGTTCATTCAGTATTGTTGTAATTGTCGTTATTACAAATAAATGAAAAATCGTCCGATTAATCGGTATCGGCTTTTTTGGTCCTCCAATAATCGGTATTGGCGTTGAAAAATCATTATCGGTCAACCTCTTAATACACACTCATGGATTTAGTACTGTAGATATGTGGTAGTGGTGGAGTAGGGGCCTGCGGGCACACAGAGTGTTGTGAAATGTTTTAAAATTGTATAAAGTGTCACGTTCTGACCTTAGTTCTTTTGTCTTCTGTCTTTGTGTATGTCACCAGACAGGACTGTTTCGTTTCTTGTCATTCTCTTTCTTATTTTTGTTTTAGTGTTCTGTGTTTAATAAATTCATCATGAACACATACCACGCTGCGCATTGGTCCTCCGATCCTTCAGAATCCTCAGACGAGGACGACAAACGTTACATAAACGGATTTCATTTTGCTGGACCCCAGGAAGCGTAACTGCTGCTTTGGCAGCATCTAATGGGGATCCATAATAAACCCCAGGAAGAGTAGCTGCTGCTTTGGCAACATCTAATGGGGATCCATAATAAACCCCAGGAAGAGTAGCTGCTGCTTAGGCAGCATCTAATGGGGATCCATAATAAACCCCAGGAAGAGTAGCTGCTGCTTTGGAAGCATCTAATGGGGATCCATAATAAACCCCAGGAAGAGTAGCTGCTGCTTTGGCAGCATCTAATGGGGATCCATAATAAACCCCAGGAAGAGTAGCTGCTGCTTTGGCAGCATCTAATGGGGATCCATAATAAACCCCAGGAAGAGTAGCTGCTGCTTTGGAAGCATCTAATGGGGATCCATAATAAACCCCAGGAAGAGTAGCTGCTGCTTTGGAAGCAGCTAATGGGGATCCATAATAAACCCCAGGAAGAGTAGCTGCTGCTTTGGCAGCATCTAATGGGGATCCATAATAAACCCCAGGAAGAGTAGCTGCTGCTTTGGCAGCATCTAATGGGGATCCATAATAAACCCCAGGAAGAGTAGCTGCTGCTTAGGCAGCATCTAATGGGGATCCATAATAAACCCCAGGAAGAGTAGCTGCTGCTTTGGAAGCATCTAATGGGGATCCATAATAAATACAAATACAAAAATACTGTATGAGCAATATGTGCTACATTAACTCTCAACTCAATCCCTCCTGCAATAGAGCTCACCAGCTTGTAGTCCTAAAACCCGGAACTGATTCCCCTCTGGTTTGTTCAGCCATCCCTATGGGAAGGAAGGTCTGAGGCTAACAGGCCTCTGGTTTGTTCAGCCATCCCTATGGGAAGGAAGGTCTGAGTGTAACGACGTTCGTCTGTTGTAAGAAGAGAGTCAGACCGAAATGCAGCGTGTAGGATACTCATGACATTAATGAAAGTATCGCGGTACATGAAATAACTGATATAAGAAAACAACAAACGAAACGTAAAACTAATTACAGCCTATCTGGTGACACAACACAGAGACAGGAACAAACACCCACAAAATACAACGCGAACTCAGGCTACCTAAATACGGTTCCCAATCAGAGACAACGAAAATCACCTGACTCCAATTGAGAATCGCCTCAGGCAGCCAAGCCTAACTAGACACACCCCTAATCATACACAATCCCAATTAATACAAACCCCAATACGAAACACAACATATAAACCCATGTCACACCCTGGCCTACCCAAACATATACCAAAAACACAAAATACAATGACCAAGGCGTGACACTGAGGCTAACAGGCCTCTGGTTTGTTCAGCCATCCCTATGGGAAGGAAGGTCTGAGGCTAACAGGCCTCTGGTTTGTTCAGCCATCCCTATGGGAAGGAAGGTCTGAGGCTAACACAGGCCTCTGGTTTGTTCAGCCATCCCTATGGGAAGGAAGGTCTGAGGCTAACAGGCCTCTGGTTTGTTCAGCCATCCCTATGGGAAGGAAGGTCTGAGGCTAACAGGCCTCTGGTTTGTTCAGCCATCCCTATGGGAAGGAAGGTCTGAGGCTAACAGGCCTCTGGTTTGTTCAGCCATCCCTATGGGAAGGAAGGTCTGAGGCTAACAGGCCTCTGGTTTGTTCAGCCATCCCTATGGGAAGGAAGGTCTGAGGCTAACACAGGGTTATACGTTTTTCTCTTATCACGTCTAATCCTGCTCCCCCCTCTCCGGCGCTCCACGTCGCCGGTCTACTAACCACTGGCTGTCAACCATCATTACGCACACCTGGTACCATCATTACGTGCACCTATAACGTATAAGATCTCCTGAGACTGTGTTTACCACAGACCTTACAGTGAGGGAAAAAAGTTTTTGATCCCCTGTTGATTTTGTACGTTTGCCCACTGACAAAGAAATGATCAGTCTATAATTTGAATGGTAGGTTTATTTGAACAGTGAGAGACAGAATAACAACAAAAGAATCCAGAAAAGCGCATGTCAAAAATGTTATAAATTGATTTGCATTTTAATGAGGGAAATAAGTATTTGACCCCTCTGCAAAACATGACTTAGTACTTGGTGGCAAAACCCTTGTTGGCAATCACAGAGGTCAGACGTTTCTTGTAGTTGGCTACCAGGTTTGCACACATCTCAGCAGGGATTTTGTAGATCTTCTCCAAGTCATTAAGGTTTCGAGGCTGACTTTTGGCAACTCAAACCTTCAACTCCCTCCACAGATTTTCTATTAAGGTCTGGAGACTGGCTAGGCCACTCCAGGACCTTAATGTACTTCTACTTGAGCCACTCCTTTGTTGCCTTGGCCGTGTGTTTTGGGTCATTGTCATGCTGGAATACCCATCCACGACCCATTTTCAATGCCCTGGCTGAGGGAAGGAGGTTCTCACCCAAGATTTGACGGTACATGGCCCCATCCATCGTCCCTTTGATGCGGTGAAGTTGTCCTGTCCCCTTAGAAGGAAAACACCCCCAAAGCATAATGTTTCCACCTCCATGTTTGATGGTGGGGATGGTGATCTTGGGGTCATAGGCAGCATTCCTCCCCCTCCAAACACGGCAAGTTGAGTTGATGCCAAAGAGCTCAATTTTGGTCTCATCTGACCACAACACTTCCACCCAGTTGTCCTCTGAATCATTCAGATGTTCATTGGCAAACTTCAGACGGGCATGTATATGTGCTTTCTTGAGCAGTGAGACCTTGCGGGCGCTGCAGGATTTCAGTCCTTCACGGCGTAGTGTGTTACCAATTGTTTTCTTGGTGACTATGGTCCCAGCTACCTTGAGATCATTGACAAGATCCTCCCGTGTAGTTCTGGGCTGATTCCTCATCGTTCTCATGATCATTGCAACTCCACGAGGTGAGATCTTGCATGGAGCCCCGGGCCAAGGGAGATTGACAGTTCTTTTGTGTTTCTTCCATTTGCGAATAATCGCATCAACTGTTGTCACCTTCTCACCAAGCTGCTTGGCGATGGTCTTGTAGCCCATTCCAGCCTTGTGTAGGTCTACAATCTTGTCCCTGACATACCTGGAGAGTTCTTTGGTCTTGAAGCCCATTCCAGCCTTGTGTAGGTCTACAATCTTGTCCCTGACATACCTGGAGAGCTCTTTGGTCTTGTAGACCATTCCAGCCTTGTGTAGGTCTACAATCTTGTCCCTGACATACCTGGAGAGCTCTTTGGTCTTGTAGACCATTCCAGCCTTGTGTAGGTCTACAATCTTGTCCCTGACATACCTGGAGAGCTCTTTGGTCTTGTAGACCATTCCAGCCTTGTGTAGGTCTACAATCTTGTCCCTGACATACCTGGAGAGCTCTTTGTTCTTGGCCACCGTGGAGAGATTGGAATCTGATTGATTGATTGCTTCTGTGGACAGGTGTCTTTTATAAAGGTAAGAAACTGAGATTAGGAGCACTCCCTTTAAGAGTGTGCTCCGAATCTCAGCTCGTTACCTGTATAAAAGACACCTGGGAGACAGAAATCTTTCTGATTGAGAGGGGGTCAAATACTTATTTCCCTCATTAAAATGCAAATAAATTTATAACATTTGTGACGTGTTTTTCTGGATTTTTTTGTTGTTATTCTGTCTCACTGTTCAAATAAACCTACCATTAAAATTATAGACTGATCACTTCTTTGTCAGTGGGCAAACGTACAAAATCATCAGGGGATCAAAAACTTTTTTCCCTCACTATATGTTCAGCAGTTATCCAAAAACCCTACAAAAAACGCTGTTCATTTTCCCTATAGACTTTGGTCAAACGAACCATGGCGGAGATAGTGCCTACAAAAAGACGCCATTACTATTTCTCTCTATATAATCCAGAATGACCCTTAAACTGTGGCCTCATCCGTCTGTAGCGCCACTATTTCCTCTCCTTTGGGTCACCTGTTGGCATTTGGATGATCTGAGCTTAAAGTGCACTTTTAGAAGACAACGCCCAACCTAGAAAAGCCCGGAAGCTGCCCAGTGAAGTGCGTAGAATCCTCTGTTAATCGTGGGGTTTAAAGAGGAGCAGAAGGAGAAGTCCCAGATAAGGAATGTCCTGCATGCCTCACTACCTCCCTGCTGCCTGCCACGTGGTGGGACCCTGTCCCTGACGACCAGCGTTCCTCTCACAGACACCATCAGTCCCATTTCCTCTATGTGCCTGCCTGCCTCCAGGCTATCTTCTATCAGCTCATCTCAAGAGCCTTTGATAAGTTTACCACGAGAGAGAGAGAGAGAGAGAGTGACAGAGCTGCTGTCTGTGCATATCAACCCTCATTTAACCAGCTTCATCCCATGTTTCAGTCATTAGTCATTTCAAAAGATCCAAACGACACACAGGAAGGCAAGCTGGAAAAATAACAGCAGGCCAGGCAGCTCACTGAGACAGACTAACACCCAGGCAGCTCACTGAGAGACTAACACCCAGGCAGCTCACTGAGAGCCTAACACCCAGGCAGCTCATTGAGACAGACTAGCACCCAGGCAGCTCACTGAGAGACTAACACCCAGGCAGCTCACTGAGAGACTAACACCCAGGCAGCTCACTGAGACAGACTAACACCCAGGCAGCTCACTGAGACAGACTAACACCCAGGCAGCTCACTGAGACAGACTAACACCCAGGCAGCTCACTGAGAGACTAACACCCAGGCAGCTCACTGAGACAGACTAACACCCAGGCAGCTCACTGAGAGACTAACACCCAGGCAGCTCACAGAGAGACTAACACCCAGGCAGCTCACTGAGAGACTAACACCCAGGCAGCTCACTGAGAGACTAACACCCAGGCAGCTCACTGAGACAGACTAACATCCAGGCAGCTCACTGAGACAGACTAACACCCAGGCAGCTCACTGAGAGACTAACACCCAGGCAGCTCACTGAGACAGACTAACACCCAGACAGCTCACTGAGAGACTAACACCCAGGCAGCTCACAGAGAGACTAACACCCAGGCAGCTCACAGAGAGACTAACACCCAGGCAGCTCACAGAGAGACTAACACCCAGGCAGCTCACTGAGACAGACTAACACCCAGGCAGCTCACTGAGACAGACTAACACCCAGGCAGCTCACTGAGAGACTAACACCCAGGCAGCTCACAGAGAGATTAACACCCAGGCAGCTCACAGAGAGACTAACACCCAGGCAGCTCACTGAGACAGACTAACACCCAGGCAGCTCACTGAGACAGACTAACACCCAGGCAGCACACTGAGACAGACTAACACCCAGGCAGTTCACTGAGACAGACTAACACCCAGGCAGCTCACTGAGACAGACTAACACCCAGGCAGCTTTTGTCTGTAGTCTCTGGACTGACACAGTGTGACACAATGAGATTCCCATTAGAGTGTAGGGAGGGCATGACAGACAGTATACTACTGCGGTACACACACACATCATGTCATCAGAGTAGTCTTCTGGGGAGTTCTGAAGGGCAGTCAGGGAGCTTAAGTAGGTCCCCTTCTCTCACAGAGTCGCAAAATTAAGCAATATGTCCCGAGGGGGTGTGGTATATAGCCAATATACCATGGCTAAGGGCTGTTCATAGGACTAAGTCCTTAGCTGTGGTATATTTGCCATATATCACAAACCCCCGAGGTGCTTTATTGCTATTATAAACTGCTACCAACGTAATTAGAGCAGTAAAAATAAATGTTTTGAAATACCCATGGTATTCGGTCTGATATACCACGGCTTTCAGCCAATCAGTATTCAGGGCTGGAACCACCCAGTTTAGAATATAGAATGCTCTTCTAAATAGACCTATGTTTTCTTCCTACTGATTTTAGCTCAAAGCTTAGCATGGTTAAGGTTATATTCCTTTTCTAGTTCTCTCTGGCTAGGCCTCAATGGCAATACGGTTGTATGACTTCGCTATGCAAAACCCTATGATCTTACAAATAATGATACTATGTTTTTCAGACTGTGTGTCTGGAAATGACAGTGCAACGGACCCCTAATAGCACTGTGGGGTATAAATAACTATTTAATAGACATATGAGAATAAATCAATAACATGATGACAGAGGAAGACCGTTACCAAGAAGTCTCACCGTCGCACTGGCTCCTCCAACACAGTATCAATGCAGCCAGGACACAACACATGTATCTACTACTAGAACCATTAGGCCTGCTACTACTACTACAACCATTAGGCCTGCTACTACTACAACTACTACTACAACCATTAAGCCTGCTACTACTACTACAACCATTAGGCCTGCTACTACTACAACTACTACTACAACCATTAAGCCTGCTACTACTACTACAACCATTAGGCCTGCTACTACTACAACTACTACTACAACCATTAAGCCTGCTACTACTACTACAACCATTAGGCCTGCTACTACTACAACTACTACTACAACCATTAGGCCTGCTACTACTACAACTACTACTACAACCATTAAGCCTGCTACTACTACTACAACCATTAGGCCTGCTACTACTACAACTACTACTACAACCATTAAGCCTGCTACTACTACTACAACCATTAGGCCTGCTACTACTACAACTACTACTACAACCATTAAGCCTGCTACTACTACTACAACCATTAGGCCTGCTACTACTACAACTACTACTACAACCATTAGGCCTGCTACTACTACAACTACTACTACAACCATTAAGCCTGCTACTACTACTACAACCATTAGGCCTGCTACTACTACTACAACCATTAGGCCTGCTACTACTACAACTACTACTACAACCATTAAGCCTGCTACTACTACTACAACCATTAGGCCTGCTACTACTACAACTACTACTACAACCATTAAGCCTGCTACTACTACTACAACCATTAGGCCTGCTACTACTACAACTACTACTACAACCATTAAGCCTGCTACTACTACTACAACCATTAGGCCTGCTACTACTACAACTACTACTACAACCATTAGGCCTGCTACTACTACAACTACTACTACAACCATTAAGCCTGCTACTACTACTACAACCATTAGGCCTGCTACTACTACAACTACTACTACAACCATTAAGCCTGCTACTACTACTACAACCATTAGGCCTGCTACTACTACAACTACTACTACAACCATTAAGCCTGCTACTACTACTACAACCATTAGGCCTGCTACTACTACAACTACTACTACAACCATTAGGCCTGCTACTACTACAACTACTACTACAACCATTAAGCCTGCTACTACTACTACAACCATTAGGCCTGCTACTACTACAACTACTACTACAACCATTAAGCCTGCTACTACTACTACAACCATTAGACCTGCTACTACTACAACTACTACTACAACCATTAAGCCTGCTACTACTACTACAACCATTAGGCCTGCTACTACTACAACTACTACTACAACCATTAAGCCTGCTACTACTACTACAACCATTAGGCCTGCTACTACTACAACTACTACTACAACCATTAGGCCTGCTACTACTACAACTACTACTACAACCAATAAGCCTGCTACTACTACTAAAACCATTAGGCCTGCTACTACTACAACTACTACTACAACCATTAGGCCTGCTACTACTACTACAACCATTAGGCCTGCTACTACTACAACCATTAAGCCTGCTACTACTACAACTACTACTACAACCATTAAGCCTGCTACTACTACTACAACCATTAGGCCTGCTACTACTACAACCATTAAGCCTGCTACTACTACTACAACTACTACTACAACCATTAAGCCGGCTGCTACTACTACAACCATTAAGCCGGCTACTACTACAACAACTACTACTACAACCATTAAGCCTGCTACTACTACAACTACCATTAGGCCTGCTACTACTACAATTACTACGACAACCATTAAGGCTGCTACTACTACAACTACTACTACAACCATTTAGCCTGCTACTACTACAACTACTACAACAACCATTACACCTGCTACTACTACAACTACTACTACAACTATTAGGCCTGCTACTACTACAACTACTACTACAACTATTAGGCCTGCTACTACTACAACTACTACAACTACTACTACAACCATTAGGCCTGCTACTACTACAACTACAATTGTTATGTCTACTACTACTACTACAACTACTATTAGCTCTACTACTGCTACTACAACTATTAGGTCTACTACTACTACAACTATTACATCTACTACTACAACTATTATGTCTACTACTGCTACTACAACTATTAGGTCTACTACTTTTTGCTGTTAAAATAGGGCTCCTGAATTTTCTGATTATTTTTCTCAATATTATGAGGTCAGTCAGTCAGTCCCAATATGAGCAGCAGAGGACAGCAGCAGGGGACAATGGGACAGCAGCAGAGGACAGCAGCAGAGGACAGCAGAATGGGACAGCAGCAGAGGACAGCAGAATGGGCCAGCAGCAGAGGACAGCAGCTTAGGACAGCAGAATGGGACAGCAGCAGAGGACAGCAGCAGAGGACAGCAGAATGGGACAGCAGCAGAGGACAGCAGCAGAGGACAGCAGAATGGGACAGCAGCAGAGGACAGCAGCAGAGGACAGCATAATGGGACAGCAGCAGAGGACAGCAGCTTAGGACAGCAGTATGGGACAGCAGCAGAGGACAGCAGCAGAGGACAGCAGAATGGGACAGCAGAAGAGGACAGCAGAATGGGACAGCAGCAGAGGACAGCAGCTTAGGACAGCAGAATGGGACAGCAGCAGAGGACAGCAGAATGGGACAGCAGCAGAGGACAGCAGAATGGGCCAGCAGCAGAGGACAGCAGCTTAGGACAGCAGAATGGGACAGCAGCAGAGGACAGCAGCAGAGGACAGCAGAATGGGACAGCAGCAGAGGACAGCAGCAGAGGACAGCAGAATGGGACAGCAGCAGAGGACAGCAGCAGAGGACAGCATAATGGGACAGCAGCAGAGGACAGCAGCTTAGGACAGCAGTATGGGACAGCAGCAGAGGACAGCAGCAGAGGACAGCAGAATGGGACAGCAGAAGAGGACAGCAGAATGGGACAGCAGCAGAGGACAGCAGCTTAGGACAGCAGAATGGGACAGCAGCAGAGGACAGCAGCTTAGGACAGCAGTATGGGACAGCAGCAGAGGACAGCAGCTTAGGACTGCAGCAGAGGACAGCAGAATGGGACAGCAGCAGAGGACAGCAGAGGACAGCAGAATGGGACAGCAGCAGGGGACAGCAGAGGACAGCAGAATGGGACAGCAGCAGGGGACAGCAGAATGGGACAGCAGCAGAGGACAGCAGAGGACAGCAGAATGGGACAGCAGCAGAGGACAGCAGCAGGGGACAGCATCAGGGGACCAAGTCCCACTGATAGAGACCTACTACATGGAGAAATGACAAGGGACCGGAGTTATTCCTTAACCTGACCAGAAGAAACCAGGCCTATAGTGATAGGAAAACCTCAGGACTCAGGAAATGACTGACACAAACTAAGATACACCTAATACAAAGAATGTGATTCTTCTATATCCATAGATTATATATAATAATAATATAATATATGCCATTTAGCAGACGCTTTTATCCAAAGCGACTTACAGTCATGTGTGCATACATTCTACGTATGGGTGGTCCCGGGGATCGAACCCACTACCCTGGCGTTACAAGCGCCATGCTCTACCAACTGAGCTACAGAAGGACCACACGACTCTGGTCTGGACTTAGCCGCTGTTAGTCATGCTGACACTATCATAGGATCTTGAGTGGTTTGTGTCCTCTTAGTCTCCCTGACCACTGATCATTAGGATCAGCTATAATGGCTGCTGTCATTGTCTGTGCAAGAGAGCCGAGTGAGATTGCAAATACAGCAGTGTTCTCTTTCACCGGCTGTGTCCATACACATGTACACAGGTCACATGACACGTGTCAAATGACACAAACTCCAACTGCAAGGCACAGATCGGAGTGTACATCTGAGGTCGAACATGGCAGTAAGCTTGCCAGCCAGTGAAGTATAGAGTCAGTCAGCTTAGGGCTGTGTTTGGCTGTCACATACAGGATACGGTCACTCACCATTGGCTCCATATGACTAAAGCCCAATTCAAATTCTCCCCAAAATGTGCATTCATTCAAGAATGTCAAAGCATTGGATTGGTGTAAGACATTAGGTAGGAACTCCATCTTCACCAATCCAGTGTTGTTTTTTCCATCCTCGAGGGTGAGTGAATGAGTGAACAATCCTGTGTCACCCCCCCCCCATCTCTAATCACCATGGCAACAGGGCCGGACAGGTGAGGCAGGGATGTCGTGAGGAGGAGGTCTGAGATCTCACACACTGCATTATGCAGCACAGGCATGTGTTTCTGGTTTCACCTCCCAACACACACGCAGTACCCCCACGGACACACACACACACACCTGGGTGCCTTGCTCTGCCAACCTGAGCTCTTCAACGGTAGTGTGAACTGTGACACAGGGCCTGTCTGTGAAGGTGGGCCCTATCAGCCTGCTGCTGCTGCTGAGGGCAGACATTATGACTAGCTAGGAGAAGGAGACACTGGCTAGCATACAACTGTGGGGTCACTGGGATGTGCCATGCATCAGCTGATCCTGGATTTGTTCTGTCCTGTCGCCTGGCTCTTTCCAGTGAAGCGCCTGAGGAGGGGGGCCAGGGGTCAGCTGATCCTGGATTTGTTCTGTCCTGTCGCCTGGCTCTTTCCAGTGAAGCGCCTGAGGAGGGGGGCCAGGGGTCAGCTGATCCTGGATTTGTTCTGTCCTGTCGCCTGGCTCTTTCCAGTGAAGCACCTGAGGAGGGGGGCCAGGGGTCAGCTGATCCTGGATTTGTTCTGTCCTGTCGCCTGGCTCTTTCCAGTGAAGCACCTGAGGAGGGGGGCCAGGGGTCAGCTGATCCTGGATTTGTTCTGTCCTGTCGCCTGGCTCTTTCCAGTGAAGCACCTGAGGAGGGGGGCCAGGGGTCAGCTGATCCTGGATTTGTTCTGTCCTGTCACCTGGCTCTTTCCAGTGAAGCGCCTGAGGAGGGGGGCCAGAGGTCAGCTGATCCTGGATTTGTTCTGTCCTGTCGCCTGGCTCTTTCCAGTGAAGCGCCTGAGGAGGGGGGCCATGCATCAGCTGATCCTGGATTTGTTCTGTCCTGTCGCCTGGCTAGTGAAGCGCCAGAGGAGGGGGGCCAGGGGTCAACGGCAAATGAGGAGGCAATTTTGAAGATAATTCTTCCTCTAATGGGATCAGTGACTTGAGGGCAAAGCAAAGCAAGTAGGAAAGCTGTAATGAATTTGGGGATGAACAAATGGAGAATATTACTCAACTAAATATTTGTATTCCTCAGTTGGAAATGTAATGGTTTAAATGGCTTACAGTAAAAAGCATTTATAAGTGCTAAGGCCATTGACTAAAAGGAAATTGGTGTTAGTTGGAATTTAGATACAGTAAGAAACCGTAGTATTGATTTCCTTTTTTTAAAGAAATAATAGCACAGGCACATCAATAACTCGGACAGTTGTGAAGCTAACCCAACAGACAGGCTACTCCAATATCTTATTATCCATGTTGTTCGCAAACACAAACAACCGCTGAGGGAGAGGCTCTTGTTTTTTGTTTTTTTATCAAAAAAATGTAAAACAGAAAAGTGGTGTGTGCATATGTTTTCACCCCCTTTGATATGAAACACCTAAATAAGATCTGGTGCAACCAATTACCTTCAGGAGTCACATAATTAGTTAAATAAAGTCCACCTGTGTGCAATCTAAATGTCACATGATCTGTCACATAATCTCAGTATATATACACCTGTTCTGAAAGGCCCCAGAGTGCAACACCACTAAGCAAGGGGCACCACCAAGCAAGCGGCACCACCACCACCACCACCACCACCACCACCACCACCACCACCACCACCACCACCACCACCACCACCACCACCACCACCACCACCACCACCACCACCACCAAGCACCACCACCACCACCACCACCACCACCACCAAGCAAGCGGCACCACTGTGACGACCCTCCCACTCTGTCTGCCGTATTCTGTCTTTGTTCTTGTTTCCTTATTAGGATGCCGGTTGGCGGAGTTGAGAGGGTCGTCAGCTACATGGGAAACACCTGGGCCAGGTGTCTCCCAGGATAAATAGACCTCTTCAACATTCATGGAGGAGACTCTCTCCATGCAGACACCTGTTGTAGATTGTGGTGTGGTTCTTGGTGGCCTTTTGTTTGTGTGCTTTGGCACCTTTCAACACCCTGCATTATCACATTCATGCATGCAAAACACTCACTTACACTACGGACTACTGATTACACACACCATTGGATATTTTCCTTAGTTGCTTTAGTTAATAAATATATCTTTTGTTACTCCTTATCTCCACGTTGTCTCCCTTTGTTACGGGCTTTGAGCCGGTTCGTGACAAGTGGGGGCTCATCCGGGATCTTTGAACTATTGGTTTGGGAGACCGTGGAGGTACGTGTTTAGTTTGAATATGGTGTTTGAGTGTGATCGGCCCAGTATTGGTTGCCTTTGTTGTTTGGTTTGTGTGCTGCGTTGGAGAGAGTATAATGGTTAGTTTCCAGGCCCTGCCTAGCCTGAACTCTTGTTCTACTTTCTGTTGGGACGTCAGTCTGAAGTGAGTAATCTGCTGTGTACCTCGGTGGGAGATTTGGGTAGGGTAGTGGAACTTGCTACCCGGAGCTATAGCCTTTTTCCCCTGATAGGTTTAGCGACGTGTTTCATTTTTTGGAATATGTTGGGCATGGTTAATGTTTGTTATTTTTGTGGTGTCTGTGGACTGAGCAGTTGTCTCGGGGGCACATCCGTGGCTTGGTGGAATTTGCCAGCATGCTGGGGAGTTCCCACCGCAAATCTGCACGAAGACTAGGGTTGAGTTATTGTAGGTTTTGGGGAAGCTCCATATCTCATCTCTCTTCTGTGGTGCTCAGGGTGATTGTCAATTCTCGGGTTGTGTTCTGGTGTGCTCAGCAGAAGGGAAGAGCGAGAATTGTTTTTTGTGTGATTATGGCGTCTTATGTAGATAAGTTCATTCGCTCTCCATCAGAGGAATTGTTAGATTTAGGTACTAAAGAACAGCTGTTGAAGGTCGCGGAACACTACAAGGTTGAGATTAGTGATAAACGTCTAAAGAATTCTATTAGGTTGATATTGAAAGCCAATCTGATGGAGAGTGGTATTCTTGAAGTTACCACCGGGCCAGCCTCTGCTGAGGATTTGTTGTCTCCCCATAACGTTACAATGGCCATTCCATCGGTTAGTCCTAGTAGCCTTCTTTTTGAACAGCAGAAAGAACTGCTTTTGTTACAGCTAGAGCATGATCGTGAGAAGCTAGAGCATGATCGGCAGCATGATCGTGAGAAGCTAGAGCATGATCGTGTGAAATATGAAAAGGAATTGGCATTTAAACAAGATATGGAGCGTGCTAAAATCAAGTTGCAACAAGAACGTATAGAGTTGGTTAGGGAAGGAAAGATCTCAGGGGAGAGTTTGTTTTGGGAAGGTGACCCAGATTTACCTAGGGGTAGTTCCGCTTTTGGTCGTGCCCCAGAGACATTTGATATTGTTGGGAACTTACGGTTATTGCCTCGGTTTAATGAAAGGGACCCCGAGACATTCTTTTCGTTGTTTGAGCGGGTTGCTAACGCTAGGAGTTGGCCTGATTCTGACCGCACTTTAATGTTGCAGTGTGTGCTGACTGGTAAAGCGCAGGAAGCATATTCAGCTCTTAGTGTACACGACAGTGCCAGTTATGATAAAGTTAAAACAGCTGTGTTACAGATTTATGAATTGGTCCCTGAGGCTTACCGCCAACGATTTAGAACTTTAAAAAGGGACGATAACCAGACTCATGTTGAGTTTGCGCGACAGTTATCTTTACAGTTTAATCGCTGGTGTTCTGCCTCTGCAGTTGTGACTTTCCAAGGGCTGTGTGATCTGATTATGTTAGAGCAATTTAAGGACACAATTCCTGATCGTATTGCCACTTATATTAATGAACAGAAAGTAAAGAATGTTGCTGAAGCTGCGGTTTTGGCGGACGAGTATGTGTTGACTCACAAAAGTGTCTTTGCAAAACCCCGTATTCGGAAAGAGTGGGGGTGTTCGGATAGATTTGGGCTTCGCTCACCGAGATACTTTGATTCTCGGGCAGAGTTCTATTCAACTAGGGTTGAACCTGACTCCCATGGTAAGGCTGACTTTGGGCAGGAGTGTCACTACTGTCAAGGTTCAGGTCATTGGAAAAACGAATGTCCACTTCTCAGGTCAAAGGGTGCTTACGCTAAATCTAAGCCTGCTGCGTTAGCTGCACCTGTTCCACATCAGTTCATTCTTGACTCATTTCCTCAGGCCCAGGAGAATGTGAAAGTCCATATTGATCCAGACTATTTACCTTTCATTACAGAAGGTTTTGTGTCTATGTTAGGAAGTAAAGACCTAGTGCCAGTGAAGATCCTGAGAGACACAGGTGCCTCTGAATCATTTGTGTTGGAGTCTGTGTTACCCTTTTCTGCTGAGACTGATTCGGGGAATAGTGTTCTAATTAGGGGAATAGGTTTGAACACTCTGTCAGTTCCATTGCATAAACTGATGTTGGATTGTGGGCTGGTGAAGGGTGAAGTTGTTGTGGGGGTGCGTCCTTCGTTGCCTATTGAGGGTATCGACGTTATCCTTGGGAATAACTTAGCAGGTGAGCGGGTATGGCCAGTTGTGTTTCCATCTCTAGTGGTTTCCACTAAGCCGTCATTTGTTGGGATTCCTGATGAGAGTGTACAGAGTTTCCCAGAGGTGTTCTCTGCGTGTGCAGTGACACGTTCTATGAGCCGTGGCGAACTAGTCACTGCGCCGACTAATGATAATAATACAAAGTATGTCACTGTTTTCCCTGTTATCCCGTTATCTGTAACCCGCTCAGATCTAATCAATGCTCAACGGGATGACCCCACGTTGGAAGAGTTGCGTGATCAAATTGTGCCTATAGAACAGTTGGGAGATGTCGCCCATGGCTATTTTCTCCAAGAGGATGTCCTGATGAGAAAGTGGGTGTCTCATGATAGTGTTTTTCTGGGGAGGCAATTAGTCAGGTTGTTGTACCAGTTAAGCTTCGTGAGTTGGTGTTGGAAACTTCTCACAGTGACGTTGCTGGACATATGGGGGTGAGGAAAACCTACAATCGCATATTAAGACATTTCTTTTGGCCTAGATTAAAGAGGGATGTTTCTGATTTTATCAAAACTTGTCACGAACCGGCTCAAAGCCCGTAACAAAGGGAGACAACGTGGAGATAAGGAGTAACAAAATATATATTTATTAACTAAAGCAACTAAGGAAAATATCCAATGGTGTGTGTAATCAGTAGTCCGTAGTGTAAGTGAGTGTTTTGCATGCATGAATGTGATAATGCAGGGTGTTGAAAGGTGCCAAAGCACACAAACAAAAGGCCACCAAGAACCACACCACAATCTACAACAGGTGTCTGCATGGAGAGAGTCTCCTCCATGAATGTTGAAGAGGTCTATTTATCCTGGGAGACACCTGGCCCAGGTGTTTCCCATGTAGCTGACGACCCTCTCAACTCCGACCCTCTCAACGCCCACCTAATAAGGAAACAAGAACAAAGACAGAATACGGCAGACAGAGTGGGAGGGTCGTCACACCACCACCACCAAGCAAGCGGCACCACCACCACCAAGCAAGCGGCACCACCACCACCAAGCAAGCGGCACCACCACCACCAAGCAAGCGGCACCACCACCACCAAGCAAGCGGCACCACCACCACCACCACCAAGCAAGCGGCACCACCACCACCACCACCAAGCAAGCGGCACCACCACCACCACCACCAAGCAAGCGGCACCACCACCAAGCAAGCGGCACCACCACCAAGCGGCACCACCACCACCAAGCAAGCGGCACCACCACCAAGCGGCACCACCACCACCAAGCAAGCGGCACCACCACCAAGCAAGCGGCACCACCACCACCAAGCGGCACCACCACCACCAAGCGGCACCACCACCACCAAGCGGCACCACCACCACCAAGCGGCACCACCACCACCAAGCGGCACCACCACCACCAAGCGGCACCACCACCACCAAGCGGCACCACCACCAAGCGGCACCACCACCAAGCAAGCGGCACCACCACCAAGCGGCACCACCACCACCAAGCGGCACCACCACCAAGCGGCACCACCACCACAAAGCAAGCGGCACCACCACCAAGCGGCACCACCACCAAGCGGCACTATGAAGAACAAGGACGTCTCCAAACTCATAAAAGACACACCCTCCTCCACTTACCCTCGCCTTATGCCCTTGGGGGAATCCTCGTCACCATCTTGGCCGTCGGTCCAAACGATTAGCCAAACAAGGGAAGTTCTCAACATAAGACCCTCAGCCCTCGTTTGTGATGGAGTTTGCGAGTGTACAACTATGTTCACTTCGAAGCCTGAAACGCCCCATAATTACATTTGCGACGATTTTACATCCGCTAAGAAAAGTCAGTCGAAACTTAAAACCTCAACATCAATATAGAGAAGTCAACATACAAGTGTAAGTAAAAATGAATGTAAATAAGTTCGAAATTGTGTTACTAATGCACATAACAGGA
Source organism: Oncorhynchus gorbuscha (assembly GCF_021184085.1). Lineage (NCBI taxonomy): Eukaryota > Metazoa > Chordata > Actinopteri > Salmoniformes > Salmonidae > Oncorhynchus > Oncorhynchus gorbuscha. The sequence goes on along the minus strand of NC_060174.1, from coordinate 101,137,440 downwards.
CAAACAAGTCTAATAAAAGTAATGATGTTTTTGTTTGGTTAGCTTTTGGAAGTTGTAGAACTAAAACATTTTCCTCCTTCAGAAGTTCCAGCTAGGCAGGTTAACGTTATTTAGCTAATTAATTAGCAAGCTATCATACAGTAGGCGTATATTAATAATGATATTGTTAATATAAGTAGACATGCAATCTTAATTGACTGTAGAGCATATAACGCACCCACAAGCTACCGGTGGCTGACAACACAATCGTCGTGGGACATTTACATTTACATTACATTTAAGTCATTTAGCAGACGCTCTTATCCAGAGCGACTTACAAATTGGTGCATTCACCTTATGACATCCAGTGGGACAGTCACTTAACAATAGTGCATCTAAAACTTAGGGGGGGGGGGTGAGAGGGATTACTTATCCCTCTCACCGAGACGAATTTCCGGTCCATTTAAAATGAATTCCTCCCTCCCTCCCTCGCCCTGCAAGTGTAAACTCGTTAGACTTCATGATACATCATCAGAAGTGTCCACTTAATTTGAGGGCTGAGGGTGTGTCCAGCCCCCCCACACACACTGACTGAGGGTGTGTCCAGCCCCCCCACACACACTAACTGAGGGTGTGTCCAGCCCCCCCACACACACTGACTGAGGGTGTGTCCAGCCCCCCACACACACTGACTGAGGGTGTGTCCAGCCCCCCACACACTGACTGAGGGTGTGTCCAGCCCCCCACACACACTGACTGAGGGTGTGTCCAGCCCCCCACACACACTGACTGAGGGTGTGTCCAGCCCCCCACACACACTGACTGAGGGTGTGTCCAGCCCCCCACACACACTGACTGAGGGTGTGTCCAGCCCCCCACACACACTGACTGAGGGTGTGTCCAGCCCCCCACACACACTGACTGAGGGTGTGTCCAGCCCCCACACACACTGACTGAGGGTGTGTCCAGCCCCCCCCACACACACTGACTGAGGGTGTGTCCAGCCCCCACACACACTGACTGAGGGTGTGTCCAGCCCCCCACACACACTGACTGAGACTGAGGGTGTGTCCAGCCCCCCACACACACTGACTGAGACTGTGTCCAGCCCCCCACACACACTGACTGAGGGTGTGTCCAGCCCCCCACACACACTGACTGAGGGTGTGTCCAGCCCCCCACACACACTGACTGAGGGTGTGTCCAGCCCCCCACACACACTGACTGAGACTGAGGGTGTGTCCAGCCCCCCACACACACTGACTGAGGGTGTGTCCAGCCCCCCCCACACACACTGACTGAGGGTGTGTCCAGCCCCCCCACACACACTGACTGAGGGTGTGTCCAGCCCCCCACACACACTGACTGAGGGTGTGTCCAGCCCCCCACACACACTGACTGAGGGTGTGTCCAGCCCCCCACACACACTGACTGAGGGTGTGTCCAGCCCCCCACACACACTGACTGAGGGTGTGTCCAGCCCCCCACACACACTGACTGAGGGTGTGTCCAGCCCCCCACACACACTGACTGAGGGTGTGTCCAGCCCCCCCACACACACTGACTGAGAGTATCTCTCTCTAAGATTCCAACTGCTGATTCATGTTTATTCATAAATACTGTAAATCTACCAAAGAAAGGTCTGTTAATTGCTCACTTGAATATATGCAGTTCAAGGAACCAAATTCATGAAAGATGTTGTCTAGTACAGTCAAACAATATTCATGTATTGGCAATATCAGAGACTCACATCAAATCAAATTTTATTTGTCACATACACATGGTTAGCAGATGTTAATGCGAGTGTAGCGAAATGCTTGTGCTGCTAGTTCCGACAATGCAGTGATAACCAACAAGTAATCTAACTAACAATTCCAAAACTACTGTCTTATACACAGTGTAAGGGGATAAGGAATATGTACATAAGGATATATGAATGAGTGATGGTACAGAGCAGCATACAGTAGATGGTATCGAGTACAGTATATACATATGAGATGAGTGTGTAGACAAAGTAAACAAAGTGGCATAGTTAAAGTGGCTAGTGATACATGTATTACATAAGGATGCAGTCGATGATGTAGAGTACAGTATATACATATGCATATGAGATGAATAATGTAGGGTAAGTAACATTATATAAGGTAGCATTGTTTAAAGTGGCTAGTGATATATTTACATCATTTCCCATCAATTCCCATTATTAAAATGGCTGGAGTTGGGTCAGTGTCAATGACAGTGTGTTGGCAGCAGCCACTCAATGTTAGTGGTGGCTGTTTAACAGTCTGATGGCCTTGAGATAGAAGCTGTTTTTCAGTCTCTCGGTCCCAGCTTTGATGCACCTGTACTGACCTCGCCTTCTGGATGATAGCGGGGTGAACAGGCAGTGGTTCGGGTGGTTGATGTCCTTGATGATCTTTATGGCCTTCCTGTGACATCGGGTGGTGTAGGTGTCCTGGAGGGCAGGTAGTTTGCCCCCGGTGATGTGTTGTGCAGTCCTCACTACCCTCTGGAGAGTCTTACGGTTGAGGGCGGAGCAGTTGCCGTACCAGGCGGTGATACAGCCCGCCAGGATGCTCTCAATTGTGCATCTGTAGAAGTTTGTGAGTGCTTTTGGTGACAAGCCGAATTTCTTCAGCCTTCTGAGGTTGAAGAGGCGCTGCTGCGCCTTCTTCACGACGCTGTCAGTGTGAGTGGACCAATTCAGTTTGTCTGTGATGTGTATGCCGAGGAACTTAAAACTAGCTATCCTCTCCACTACTGTTCCATCGATGTGGATAGGGTGTGTTCCCTCTGCTGTTTCCTGAAGTCCACAATCATCTCCTTAGTTTTGTTGACGTTGAGTGTGAGGTTATTTTCCTGACACCACACTCTGAGGGCCCTCACCTCCTCCCTGTAGGCCGTCTCGTCGTTGTTGGTAATCAAGCGTGCGTGTTGGAGGCGTGCGTGGCCACGCAGTCGTGGGTGAACAGGGAGTAGAGGAGAGGGCTCAGAACGCACCCTTGTGGGGCCCCCATGTTGAGGATCAGCGGGGAGGAGATGTTATTGCCTACCCTCACCACCTGGGGGCGGCCCGTCAGGAAGTCCAGTACCCAGTTGCACAGGGCGGGGTCGAGACCCAGGGTCTCGAGCTTGATGACGAGCTTGGAGGGTACTATGGTGTTGAATGCCGAGCTGTAGTCGATGAACAGCATTCTCACATAGGTATTCCTCTTGTCCAGGTGGGTTAGGGCAGTGTGCAGTGTGGTTGAGATTGCATCGTCTGTGGACCTATTTGGGCAGTAAGCAAATTGGAGTGGGTCTAGGGTGTCAGGTAGGGTGGAGGTGATATGGTCCTTGACTAGTCTCTCAAAGCACTTCATGATGACTGAAGTGAGTGCTACGGGCGGTAGTCGTTTAGCTCAGTTACCTTAGCTTTCTTGGGAACAGGAACAATGGTGGCCCTCTTGAAGCATGTGGGATCAACAGACTGGTATAGGGATTGATTGAATATGTCCGTAAACACACCGGCCAGCTGGTCTGCGCATGCTCTGAGGGCGCGGCTGGGGATGCCGTCTGGGCCTGCAGCCTTGCGAGGGTTAACATGTTTAAATGTCTTACTCACCTCGGCTGCAGTGAAGGAGAGACCGCATGTTTTCGTTGCAGGCCGTGTCAGTGGCACTGTATTGTCCTCAAAGCGGGCAAAAAAGTTATTTAGTCTGCCTGGGAGCAAGACATGGACTCTTCTATTGAGGATGCTGAGATCTCTATACATGGAGACAGGAATAGATATGGAGGTGGAGGTGCAGTTTACACCCAGAGTCATATTCCAGCAAAACAACGTAAGGATGTAATGTTGAATGGATTAGAGCCACTATGGGTACAGGTGCATTTACCACATTTGAAACCTATACTAGTTGGTTCCTGCTATAGGCCACCTAGTGCTGATGTGAAATATATTGATATAATTTGTTAAATGTTGGATAAGTTATCTGATGAAAATAGGGAAATATATTTTTGGGAAGACATGAATATTGATTTTTTTTTAAATACCAACTGTCCAATGAGAAATAAATGTATTTCTGTTGCCAATGTATGTAACCTGACCCAAGTTATGACATCATCAACCAGAACGTTCACTAATAAGTCCGGTATTACATCAACTTGTATCAATCACATGTTTACTAACATGGCTAAACACTGTTCTAAAGCTGTATCAGTGTCATTAGGTGATCGTAATGTGGTTGCACTCACTAGGAAAACTAAAATACCAATGGCTGGCCCTAAGGTAATCTACTGCAGGTCCTGCAGAGGGTTCAATCAGGACTCACTCACTAGGAAAACTAAAATACCAATGGCTGGCCCTAAGGTAATCTACTGCAGGTCCTGCAGAGGGTTCAATCAGGACTAATTTGTGGATGAGATTAAGAATGTGCAATGGTTAGAAGTGAAATGTCACTAAGTTTGTTTCTGAAATGATTTATGAGTATAGCTGATAAGCATACCCCTTTAACCAAAATGCACTGTGAGGTCAAACAGTGGCCCCATAGATTGATGAGGAGCTGAGAAATGTAATGATTCATTGTTATGATGCCAAAAAAGTAGAAGATACATCTGGAAAGTTATTGTAAATGAAGAAATAGTGTGACCAAGCTCAACAAAGGAAAGAAGAAGGGATTCTATCAGCACAAAATTGATGAAGTAAAGGGTGATTGGAGAAACTGTGGAGAAAGTTGAACACTATTATGGGTAGGAATTCAAACATGTCTGCCTGTTTCATTGAATCAGAGGGTATATTTATTACAACTTCACACGACATCGAAAAAACTACTTTAATGGATATTTTACCGGCAAAGTGGACAAGTTCGGGAATGATATGATTCCAACTGCTTCAGCAGTACTGTATCATTTTTAATAATTTTAGTCAATAAGATTCTTGCTACGTAAGCTTAACTTTCTGAACATTCGAGACGTGTAGTCCACTTGTCATTCCAATCTCCTTGCATTAGCGTAGCCTCTTCTGTAGCCTGTCAACTATGTGTCTGTCTATCCCTGTTCTCTCCTCTCTGCACAGACCATACAAACGCTCCACACCGCGTGGCCGCTGCCACCCTAATCTGGTGGTCCCAGCGCGCACGACCCACGTGGAGTTCCAGGTCTCCGGTAGCCTCTGGAACTGCCGATCTGCAGCCAACAAGGCAGAGTTCATCTCAGCCTATGCCTCCCTCCAGTCCCTCGACTTCTTGGCACTGACAGAAACATGGATCACCACAGATAACACTGCTACTCCTACTGCTCTCTCTTCGTCCGCCCACGTGTTCTCGCACACCCCGAGAGCTTCTGGTCAGCGGGGTGGTGGCATAGGGATCCTTATCTCTCCCATGTGGTCATTCTCTCTTTCTCCCCTTACCCATCTGTCTATCGCCTCCTTTGAATTTCATGCTGTCACAGTTACCAGCCCTTTCAAGCTTAACATCCTTATCATTTATCGCCCTCCAGGTCCCCTCGGAGAGTTCATCAATGAGCTTGATGCCTTGATAAGCTCCTTTCCTGAGGACGGCTCACCTCTCACAGTTCTGGGCGACTTTAACCTCCCCACGTCTACCTTTGACTCATTCCTCTCTGCCTCCTTCTTTCCACTCCTCTCCTCTTTTGACCTCACCCTCTCACCTTCCCCCTACTCACAAGGCAGGCAATACGCTCGACCTCATCTTTACTAGATGCTGTTCTTCCACTAACCTCATTGCAACTCCCTCCAAGTCTCCGACCACTACCTTGTATCCTTTTCCCTCTCGCTCTCATCCAACACTTCCCACACTGCCCCTACTCGGATGGTATCGCGCCGTCCCAACCTTCGCTCTCTCTCCCCCGCTACTCTCTCCTCTTCCATCCTATCATCTCTTCCCTCTGCTCAAACCTTCTCCAACCTATCTCCTGATTCTGCCTCCTCAACCCTCCTCTCCTCCCTTTCTGCATCCTTTGACTCTCTATGTCCCCTATCTTCCAGGCCGGCTCGGTCCTCCCCTCCCGCTCCGTGGCTTGACGACTCAATGCGAGCTCACAGAACAGGGCTCCGGAAGGCCGAGCGGAAATGGAGGAAAACTCGCCTCCCTGCGGACCTGGCATCCTTTCACTCCCTCCTCTCTACATTTTCCTCCTCTGTCTCTGCTGCTAAAGCCACTTTCTACCACTCTAAATTCCAAGCATCTGCCTCTAACCCTAGGAAGCTCTTTGCCACATTCTCCTCCCTCCTGAATCCTCCCCCCCCTCCTCCCTCTCTGCAGATGACTTCGTCAACCATTTTGAAAAGAAGATCGACGACACCCGATCCTCGTTTGCTAAGTCAAACAACACCGCTGGTTCTGCTCACACTGCCCTACCCTGTGCTCTGACCTCTTTCTCCCCTCTCTTTCCAGATGAAATCTCGCGTCTTGTGACGGCCGGCCGCCCAACAACCTGCCCGCTCGACCCTATCCCCTCCTCTCTTCTCCAGACCATTTCCGGAGACCTTCTCCCTTACCTCACCTCGCTCATCAACTTATCCCTGACCGCTGGCTACGTCCCTTCCGTCTTCAAGAGAGCGAGAGTTGCACCCCTTCTGAAAAAACCTACACTCGATCCCTCCGATGTCAACAACTACAGACCAGTATCCCTTCTTTCTTTTCTCTCCAAAACTCTTGAACGTGCCGTCCTTGGTCAGCTCTCCCGCTATCTCTCTCAGAATGACCTTCTTGATCCAAATCAGTCAGGTTTCAAGACTAGTCATTCAACTGAGACTGCTCTTCTCTGTATCACGGAGGCGCTCCGCACCGCTAAAGCTAACTCTCTCTCCTCTGCTCTCATCCTTCTAGACCTATCGGCTGCCTTCGATACTGTGAACCATCAGATCCTCCTCTCCACCCTCTCCGAGTTGGGCATCTCCGGCGCGGCCCACGCTTGGATTGCGTCCTACCTGACAGGTCGCTCCTACCAGGTGGCGTGGCGAGAATCTGTCTCCTCGCCACGCGCTCTCACCACTGGTGTCCCCCAGGGCTCTGTTCTAGGCCCTCTCCTATTCTCGCTATACACCAAGTCACTTGGCTCTGTCATAACCTCACATGGTCTCTCCTATCATTGCTATGCAGACGACACACAATTAATCTTCTCCTTTCCCCCTTCTGATGACCAGGTGGCGAATCGCATCTCTGCATGTCTGGCAGACATATCAGTGTGGATGACGGATCACCACCTCAAGCTGAACTTCGGCAAGACGGAGCTGCTCTTCCTCCCGGGGAAGGACTGCCCGTTCCATGATCTCGCCATCACGGTTGACAACTCCATTGTGTCCTCCTCCCAGAGCGCTAAGAACCTTGGCGTGATCCTGGACAACAAACTGTCGTTCTCAACTAACATCAAGGCGGTGGCCCGTTCCTGTAGGTTCATGCTCTACAACATCCGCAGAGTACGACCCTGCCTCACACAGGAAGCGGCGCAGGTCCTAATCCAGGCACTTGTCATCTCCCGTCTGGATTACTGCAACTCGCTGTTGGCTGGGCTCCCTGCCTGTGCCATTAAACCCCTACAACTCATCCAGAACGCCGCAGCCCGTCTAGTGTTCAACCTTCCCAAGTTCTCTCACGTCACCCCGCTCCTCCGCTCTCTCCACTGGCTTCCAGTTGAAGCTCGCATCCGCTACAAGACCATGGTGCTTGCCTACGGAGCTGTGAGGGGAACGGCACCTCAGTACCTCCAGGCTCTGATCAGGACCTACACCCAAATAAGGGCACTGCGTTCATCCACCTCTGGCCTGCTCGCCTCCCTACCACTGAGGAAGTACAGTTCCCGCTCAGCTCAGTCAAAACTGTTCGCTGCTCTGGCTCCCCAATGGTGGAACAAACTCCCTCACGACGCCAGGACAGCGGAGTCAATCACCACCTTCCGGAGACACCTGAAACCCCACCTCTTTAAGGAATACCTAGGATAGGATAAAGTAATCCTTCTCACCCCCCTTAAAATATTTAGATGCACTATTGTAAAGTGGTTGTTCCACTGGATGTCATAAGGTGAATGCACCAATTTGTAAGTCGCTCTGGATAAGAGCGTCTGCTAAATGACTTAAATGTAATGTAAATGTAACTGATGGCTCCATGTCATATACCCTTATAAAAGACTGGATCATGAAGGTGAGAAAATGCATGTTCACATTTCATGAAGTAGAAAGGGAAGCGGTAGAAAGGATGCTGTTGTCTCTTTTGGGTTACAAGTCACCTGGTCCAGATCATCTTGATGCCAAATTGCCTTGAGTTACAGCTAACCAAATATTTACCCTAACCTCTCATATTTGTAATAAGTGTGCCCAGAAGTCTGGAAAGAGTCAAAAGGTTATTCCACTACCTAAGTATAAAAAATATGTGCATTCACTGGTCCTAATGGTCATCCTATAAGCTTGCTGCCTGTGTTAAGTAAATTATTGGAAAAATTGTATCTGTAAAAATCAAGGATAATTTCTCATGTTATGGTCTGATAACACGTTTCCAGAATCCAGCATACAAAGAAGGGGATTCTACGAGTACGGCCTTAGCACAAATGACAGAAGATTGGTTAAAGAGTATGGATGACAGGAAGTTAGTTGGTGCAGTGTTGCCAGATTTCAGTGCTGCTTTTGATATAATTGATCATGAACTGTTACTAGGTAAACTCAAATGTTATGTTTTTAAGTCTGCGGCTCTATGCTGGATGGAAAGCAATCTATCCAGGAGAAGGCAAAAAGTGTTATTTAATGGTAGCATTTCAAGCAGTAAAGATATACACTGTGGTGTTCCTCAAGGAAGCTGCCTAGGCCCACTTCTCTACTCTCTTTACTAATGATTTACCATCAGTAATGAACAAAGCAAGAGTGGTCATGTATGCTGACGACTACAATGTATAGCACCGCATCAGAATGTAATGAGCTAACAGATGTACTGAGCAGTGAATGAAGAATGGTGTATGAGTGGGTTGATATGAACAAATTGGTATTGAACATTTCTAAAATGAAATGTATTGTATTTGGTTCAAGATATACACCTAGGTATTTGTAGTTGTCCACATATTCTAAGTCAGAACCGTAGAGAGGAGTGATGCTAGTCGGGCGAGCGCGGGCAGCGATCGGTTGAAGAGCATGCATTTAGTTTTACTTGCACTTAAGAGCAGTTGGAGGCCACGGAAGGAGAGTTGTATGGCATTGAAGCTCGTCTGGAGGTTAGTTAACACAGTGTCCAAAGAAGGGCCAGAAGTATACAGAATGGTGTCGTCTGCGTAGAGGTGGATCGCAGAATTACAAGCAGCAAGAGAGACATCATTGATACATACATACAGAGAAAAGAGTCGGCCTGAGAATTGAATTGGCAGGATAGATATAGGTCTGTAACAGTTTGGGTCTAGAGTGTCTCCCCCTTTCAAGAGGGGGATGACCGCGGCAGTTTTCTAATCTTTAGGGATCTCAGACGATACGAAAGAGAGAATGAACAGGCTTGGAATAGAGGTTGCAACAATTGTGGCGGATAATTTTAGAAATTGAGGGTCCAGATTGTCTAGCCCAGCTGATGACTGGAAGTCTATAGGCACGATAGCATCCCTTTAAGCACTACTGAACAAAAGAGACATTTGGGTGCCAAATGAATGGCTAATTTAGGTGAGAGGAGCCAAAAGATCTCTCACTGAAAAGACTCGTAATGCCCATTAATACAAGGGAAGATATACATTGAAACCTTCATCAAAGCAGTAATCTCTTGCTCAGTAACAGGCAATGGCTGAGAGTCAAGGTAACAATGAGTGTCCAAAATACTTATAAGCTGATACTTTCTCCTGAGCTACAGTCTGCTGGCTTTATTCTCGTGTGAAAAGTCAAAAACCATTGAGACAAATGGAGTGTAATAACTAGCCGCTCCCTGGAGGAATCAAATCACATTTTAGTTGTCACATACACGTGTTTAGCAGATGTTATTGCGGGCGTAGCGAAATTCTTGTGTTTCTAGGTCCAACTGTGCAGTAATATCTAACAATTTCACAACAACACACACAATAAACACAAATCTAAAGTAAAGGAATGGAATTAAGAATATATAAATATTTGGAAGAGCAATGTCAGAGCGGCATAGACTAAGATACAGTAGAGTAGTATAGAATACAGTATTTGAGATGAGTAATACATAGACTAAGATACAGTAGAATAGTATAGAATACAGTATTTGAGATGAGTAATGCAAAACATGTAAACATTATAAAAAGTGACTAGTGTTTCAGTATAAAAGTGGCCAGTGATTTCAAGTCTATGTTCTCTCTCTCGGCCAAGAGAGAGTTATTTTGTTATTTTGTAGAATCTTGTGAGTGAGTTCTAGAAGCTCGACACACGTTCAGCAATGTGCATGCAGTCAGTCCACATTTGGTTACAGCTGTAAAGGTTTTTGTTGGTGGAAGGAGAGGAGGACCAAAGTGCAGCATGGTACGTATCCATAATTCCATCATACTTTTCATCCAGATGAATACACCAACAAACCGATTAATGAACAGTTCTGACAGGAGCAACAAACACCAACCAGAGAATAATCACCCTCACCTCATAGTGGGAAAACAGGCTACCTAAGTATGGCTCTCAAGCAGAGACAACGATTGACAGCTGCCTCTGATTGAGAACCATACCAGGCCAAACACATAGAAAAAGAAAACCTAGACCTACAACATAGAATACCCACCCACGTCACACCCTGACCAAACGAAAAATAGAAACCTACAAAGCAATCTACGGTCAGGGCGCGACAACAGCACTGCCTGGTAATAGCAATATAATGGTGTGTAGACCTAACAACGTGATATACCAGTGACCTCGGGACACTGTTGCATTGGGAGGACCACCTCAAGGGACACAGGACAAAGGTACATTTTTGCCACGTGCATTGCCTAGGTGTGCATATGCAATAACTGCAATGTAAACATGAAGAAGATCAATACCGGTTATCTATCACAGACTTATTTGTGTACATGTACAAGCCCCTACCCCTCAAACCCAAACTGAATCACACCAGCTAAAATCATAACAACAACATCTGTAACATTACACATCTGAAATCCCGCCGCGGCGAGGAAATAACAGTGTGAATTAACCACCTAAGGGGTCGCAGTTAAGAGCCAAACATTATATAAACACCCGTCTTTCTCATTCACAAAGCACTGGATACATACATTATATACTATTGGAATGAAAACGGTGGGTTTACATAATATCCATTAAATTATGCTCGTCAATGAGATGTGATATGCAACTCTGGGTTATTATTGAATACAGTATAATTGTTGGACATGTCAACGACATGTCAACGAACCATGTTAGTTATTTAAAGCAAGTTTCGGTGCAACTCCCCCATCCTCCTGCAGCTGCGAATTAAAAATGTCACGCTCCCCCACTTTAGAATGTCGACCCCCAAGAAAATACGCATTAAATGAAACATAATTAGGTTATATGATTGCAAAAATGTGTCTGTGAACACAACAAAGCATCATTTGAGTTAGAACATTTTATAACAGCATGTAACGTTAGGATGTTCTGCATTCCTGAGACAAACAGTGACCCACATTTATTGTGTAGAAAGATGGCTATAGCTAGCATGCTAGCAGGATGACTAACTACAACATTAAACGCCTTTATTCAAAACAGACAAAAGCAGTCATTTAACACGGAACAGTACGAATTTTCAAGATCATAAAATGTTGCCTAAATAGCTAACTATTATTCGCATGAGGCCGGATGGGGCTATAGACGTGGCCGCCACGATGTTATAGGCGGCTGCAATAAAGGGAAGACACAAGGGGGGAACAAGGCGCATGAAGTCAGCATGTAACTAAAAACCACCAATCATCGACCAAAAACCACCCCGAAGGTATGAAACTCATTTCTTACCTCCAGTTCCGTCAGAATTTTCGTTTAAACTGCCTGAAGAATCATGGTGACTACCCACACAACCACCCATGGATGTTTTAACTGCGCTACCCCCGCAGACCCCTCTTGCTAAAGTCTTCCTCTTAGAATAGAAATTGAAAGGACGCGAGCATCAGCTGCGAAGAGGCGGAGTGAACACACATCACAAGGTGCCCGCTTCTAAAAGGGAAAGAAGGGGGTACGGAGAGGGAGGAAATAGAGGTAAAGAATGGGCGGATGAGAAGGGAGGACGGGGAGAACACAACTCAGCAAAGTGTAACTGAGATGAGAACAGTTTCTAGTATAATGCCTTGTCCCCCATACATACCAGGGCAATTTCAAGCACATGGGTGAAAATCAGATGTGAAATAAGATGTGAAACCATTATGTTCTATTCTATTCTGTTATTCTCTAGTTTACTATATCATGTTATACTCTATTCTACTCTATTCCACTCTTTCTCTATCAAATGCTATACTTTATTATTGTGGTTCTAAAGGCTACACACCGCTGGGTTTTCAAGGTCACCTTATGCAGACTAATAATCCATGCTACAACTACTCATACTTTATACACTTTTAAAACATCTGTTTTTTCCAGGAAAATGTTCCCAATTTCGATGATAAGTTTAGTATTTCCTTGAATATACTGACTCTATTGCTATCGTTTTTATAGTTGAGTATTTCCTCTAATTTACTGACTCTAATACTACCGTATCCCAATACGTCCCAGAAGTGTAACATTGCGTGATCAGTATCTAGTGTCTACACCTTCACCAGTGTATAGGCAGGCCCTCTTGGGTGTTGTGGCCACAGATACGCACATCGAACAACTGCAAGACCTGGAGTCCTTTTACATTATACTCTGGTGGCTAAAAGAGAGCCTGCCATAATAAGTAAATACATTACTCATAGTCTCAGCATGGGCCTTTATCTTCAGCCTCATTGGATTTTCAAGCTGTTCTGTCTGTTAATTTTGACAAGTTAAGATGTTAGGCATTTCCCTCCTAAAATGGAAGTAATCTTAACCAAATAATACACCAGTGCCTCTCTTCTTCAACTCTCTCCTCCAACTCTCTCCTCCAACTCTCTACTCCAACTCTCTACTCCAACTCTTTCCTCCAACTCTCTTCTTCAACTCTCTTCTCCAACTCTCTTCTTCAACTCTCTTCTTCAACTCTCTCCTCCAACTCTCTACTTCAACTCTTTCCTCCAACTCTTTCCTCCAACTCTCTCATCCAACTCTCTCTTCCAACTCTCCACTCCAACTCTCTCCTCCAACCCTCTCCTCCAACTCTCTACTCCAACTCTCGCGTCCAACTCTCGCCTCCAACTCTCTTCTCCAACTCTCTCCTCCAACTCTCTTCTCCAACCCTCTCCTCCAACTCTCTTCTCCAACTCTCTTCTCCAACTCTCTTCTCCAACTCTCTCCTCCAACTCTCTTTTCCAACTCTCTTCTCCAACTCTCTCCTCTAACTGTCTTCTCCAACTCTCTCCTCCAACTCTTCTCCAACTCTACTCCAACTCTCTCCTCCAACTCTCTCCTCCAACTCTCTTCTCCAACTCTCTCCTCCAACCCTCTCCTCCAACTCTCTTCTCCAACTCTCTTCTCCAACTCTCTCCTCCAACTCTCTCCTCCAACTCTCTACTCCAACTCTCTCCTCCAACTGTCTTCTCCAACTCTCTCCTCCAACTCTACTCCAACTCTCTCCTCCAACTCTCTTCTCCAACTCTCTCCTCCAACCCTCTTCTCCAACCCTCTACTCCAACTCTCTACTCCAACCCTCTCCTCCAACTCTCTACTCCAACTCTCGCCTCCAACTCTCTTCTCCAACTCTCTCCTCCAACCCTCTCTTCCAACTCTCTTCTCCAACTCTCTTCTCCAACCCTCTCCTCCAACTCTCTTCTCCAACTCTCTTCTCCAACTCTCTCCTCCAACTCTCTTTTCCAACTCTCTTCTCCAACTCTCTACTCCAACTGTCTTCTCCAACTCTCTCCTCCAACTCTTCTCCAACTCTACTCCAACTCTCTCCTCCAACTCTCTCCTCCAACTCTCTTCTCCAACTCTCTCCTCCAACCCTCTCCTCCAACTCTCTTCTCCAACTCTCTTCTCCAACTCTCTCCTCCAACTCTCTCCTCCAACTGTCTTCTCCAACTCTCTCCTCCAACTCTACTCCAACTCTCTCCTCCAACTCTCTTCTCCAACTCTCTCCTCCAACCCTCTTCTCCAACCCTCTACTCCAACTCTCTACTCCAACCCTCTTCTCCAACCCTCTACTCCAACTCTCTACTCCAACCCTCTCCTCCAACTCTCTACTCCAACTCTCGCCTCCAACTCTCTTCTCCAACTCTCTCCTCCAACCCTCTCTTCCAACTCTCTTTTCCAACTCTCTTCTCCAACCCTCTCCTCCAACTCTCTTCTCCAACTCTCTTCTCCAACTCTCTCCTCCAACTCTCTTTTCCAACTCTCGCCTCAAACTCTCTACTCCAACTCTCTACTCCAACTCTCTACTCCAACTCTCTACTCCAACTTTCTCACCATCTGAGTATGGAGGAAAAACACAACAGCCACTTATTCTGTCTTGTTTTAAACACAATGACAGCTACTTATTCCATCCTGTTTTAAACACAATGACAGCTACTTATTCCATCTTGTTTTAATTGAGTGTTCACTGCTGCCCCATTGTGCATCAAAAGACCACTACAAGGACTTGACATCAGACCTACTAGCCTATTTTTTTAAAGGAGCAATCTGGAATGATAAATTAATGATATGTACCCATTGATTCTTCAAGACCATCTGTTATATATGCCCCTGCCACGCCCCCTACTTCTTATCCTGTGTCTCCCTAACCTGCTGCCACTCCCCCAGTACACTCTCCCTCTTCTTCTGTGTGTGTGATTGTGTGGGTGAAGACAGGTGTGCTGGAGGCAGAGCATATCCCCACCAGCTGCAAACTGTTCCATAATCAAGAACTCTACAAATACTCAGCCCTGCCACTTCCACGCTGCCAGATTGTAACCTCTGTGCAGTCAGTCTGCATTTGTATCTGTTTGTTCCTGCTTAGAACCTGTTTTCATGCTGTGCCTGTTTTCGCTTGCCTAATGCTGTTTTCCTCTCTGCTACAGTTCTACCCGCTCTGACTTTGGCCCCTGTCTCCAGTCCCACGTCTCGTCAGTCCTGCTATTCTGTACTGGACCCCCCACTCCACTGCGTCCTTGAATTCCTCTCCGGACCTGCTTACCCAGTCCCAACTTCCCTCGCTCCAGCGTCATCCTCCGCACCTGACTTCCTGCAGCCCATCTCCCCCCTGTGCTTCAATAAATAACTCGGTTACCTTATCCCAGTCTCCCCGTCTGAGTCTGCTCTTGGGTTCCGCTCCACACGACACCATCAGGACCCAAAATACAAGGTTGTTTTACTCCAATGTTTGTAAACAAACTAAATGTAAACACATACTATGGTTAAACATGGTTAAAACTGTAATTTTGATATCATGGATGGTCCGTCCTTGCATCCCTTAGCTTTTTCCCAAAACAGTGGTGGGGATAATGCTCTGTTACAGTTTCAACTGCTGATTGATTGTTTTAAGGCATGGGAAAATCTATGAAATATCCTGCAGGCTTTTAAATGTAAAGAGCAGCATAATGTATGTCAGGAAATACTAGTGTGGGAGACATGGCCACGCACAAGTCCAACACCAAGTTTGCTGATGACACGACGGTGGCAGGTCTGATCATTGACGACGATGAGACCGTCTACAGAGAGGAGATCAGTGACCTGTCAGTGTGGTGCCAGAACAACCACTCCCTCAACGTCAGCAAGACAAAGGAGCTGACCGTGGACTACAGGAAACGGAGGGCCGAGCCACGCCCAAATCCACATGGTTGTTTAGGTAGTTTTACCTTAACGACTGTTACTAATGGACTAATCAGATTACTGAGTGGTTGTTTAGGTAGATGTACCTTAACGACTGTTACTAATTGACTACGACGGGGTTGTAATGGAACGTTCATGTTTTTAGGTGTCCATAAAACTAGGGAATTAACATGGTCCACAAACACAGTCGTGAAGCAGTTAGTTACAGACTGTTGTCTCTGCTACTGCACGGTAAGCGGTACCGATGCACCAAGTCTGGAACCAACAGGACCCTGAACAGTATTTCCTGCTAAGATAAGCCTACTAAATAGTTAACCAATTAGCTACCCGGACTATCTACATTTACCCTCTTTGAGCTAACTCTTTTGACTCATCACGTATGCTGCAGCTACTGTTTATTATCTATCCTGTTACCTAGGTACTTCACCTCTACCTATATGTACATATCTACCTCAATTACCTCGTACCCCTGCACATCGCTTCGGTACTGGTACCCCGTCCCGTGTATAAAGCCAAGTTACTCATTGTGTATTTATTCCTTGTGTTATAATTCCTTCTATCTTTTTCTCTCTGCATTGTTGGTGAAGGACCCCGTAAGTTAGAATTTCACTGTTAGTCGACCCCAATTTACAAAGCAAATAACAGTTGATTTAATTACAACTACAGAAGCATGGAGCAGCCAGAGGCTGAAAAAGTAGGAGGAATCTAGAATAGTAAACTCTAGGAAAATCCTGGAGTGTTGGTTCAGTCTTCTAACCTTCTCTGAGCCAGGATCAACTGATTCTTTGCCGTAGCAACTAAAGAAAATAGACTGTTGAATTCACTGGGAGATTCCGTGTTAGAATTGGCCCTGAAGAAGGCACAGTGATGCTGAAACTTTGGTGTTTTACCCAATAAATGACTGGGAGTTTATACATAGAGTGTGCGACTCTCTTTGTTTATTGTTATAGATACAGTTAATTCGCAGATTGTCAACACTTCTACACAAAATATTTCTGGGTGCTCCTGCTATGCTTTTTATAGCACTTCTAAAACCAACACAACTGATAGGATAATGTCAAATTCCTTGAAGTGACTTATACTACATGACCAAAAGTATATGGACACCTGCTTGTCTCATTCCAAAATTATAGCTGCTATAGCAAGCCTCTACTCTTCTGGGAAGGCTTTCCACAAGATGTTGGAACATTGCTGCTATAACAGCCTCTACTCTTCTGGGAAGGCTTTCCACAATATGTTAGAACATTGCTGCAAGGACTGGATCCCATTCAGCCACAAGAGCATTAGTGAGGTCGCGCACTGATGTTGGGCGATTAGGCCTAGCTCGCAATCAGCGTTCCAATTCATCCCAAAGGTGTTCGATAGGGTTGAGGTCAGGGCTCAGTGCAGGTCAGTCAAGTTCTTACACACTGATCTCGACAAACCATTTCTGTATGGACCTCGCTTTGTGCACGGGGGCATTGTCATGCTGAAACAGGAAAGGGCCTTCCCTAAACTGTTGCCACAAAGTTGGAAGCACAGAATTGTCTAGAATGTCATTGTATGCTGTAGCGTTAAGATTTCCCTTCACTGTAACTAAGGGGCCTAGCCCGAAACATCAACAACAGCTCCAGACCATTATTTCTCCCCCACCAAACTTTACAGTTGGCACTATACATTCACGCAGGTAGCATTCCCCTGGCAAACACAGACTCGTCCGTCGGTCTGCCAGGTGCTGAAGCATGATTCATCACTCCAGAGAACACGTTTCCACAGCTCCAAAGTCCAATGGCGGCAAGCTTTACAACACGCCAGGCGTGTCATTGCACATGGTGATCTTAGGCTTGTGTGCGGCTGCTCGACCATGGAAACCCATTTCATGAAGCTCCCAATGAACAGTTCTTGTGCTGATGTTGCTTCCAGAGCCAGTTTGAAACTCAGAAGTGAGTGTTGCACTACACGCATCAGCACTCGGCGGTCCCGTTCTGTGAGCTTGTGTGGCCTACCACTTCGCGCCTGAGCCGATGTTGCTCCTATATGTTTCCACTTCACAATAACAGCACTTACAGTTAGTTGACTGGGGCAGCTCGATCAGAGCAGACATTTTACGAACTGACTTGTTGGAAAGGTGGCTTATGCTGGCGCCACATTTAAAATCACTGAGCTCTCCCGTAAAGCCATTCTACTGCCAATGTTTGTCTATGGAGATTGCATGGCCGTGTGTCTGATTTTATACACTTGTCAGCAACGGCTATGGCTGAAATAGCCAAATCCACTAATTTCAAAGGGTGTCCACACACGTTTGTATATGAACTCTGCCAAAAAAGAAACGTCCTCTCACTGTCAACTGCGTTTATTTTCAGCAAACTTAACATGTGTAAATATTTATGTGAACATAACAAGATTCAACAAGTGAGACATAAACTGAACAAGTTCCACAGACATGTGACTAATAGAAATGGAATAATGTGGCCCTGAACAATGGGGGGGGGGGGTCAAAATCAAAAGTAACTGTCAGTATCTGGTGTGGCCACCAGCTGCATTAAGTACTGCAGTGCATCTCCTCCTCATGGACTGCACCAGATTTGTCCGTTCTTGCTGTGAGACGTTACCCCACTCTTCCACCAAGGCACCTGCAAGTTCCAGGACATTTCTGGGGGGGAATGGCCCTAGCCCTCACTCTCCGATCCAACAAGTCCCAGACGTGCTCAATGGGATTGAGATCCGGGCTCTTCGCTGGCTATGGAAGAACACTGACATTCCTGTCTTGCAGGAAATCACGCACAGAACGAGCAATATGGCTGGTGGCATTGTCATGCTGGAAGGTCATGTTCGGATGAGCCTGCAGGAAGGCACAGCGTTGAGATTGCCTGCAATGACAACAAGCTCAGTCCGATGATGCTGTGACACACCGCCCCAGACCTATAAAAAAAATAGATCCCGCTCCAGAGTACAGGCCTCGGGGTAACGCTCATTCCTTCGACGATAAACACGAATCCAACCACCACCCCTGGTGAGACAAAACCGTGACTCGTCAGTGAAGAGCAATTTTTGCCTGTCCTGTCTGGTCCAGTGACAGTGGGTTTGTGCCCATAGGCGACGTTGTTGCCGGTGTTGTCTGGGGAGGACCTGCCTTACAACAGGCCTTACAAGCCCTCAGTCCAGCCTCTCTCAGCCTATTGTGGACAGTCTGAACACTGACGGAGGGATTGTGTGTTCTTGGTGTAACTCGGGTAGTTGTTGTTGCCATCCTGTACCTGCCCCGCAGGTGTGATGTTCGGATGTACCGATCCTGTGCAGGTGTTGTTACACGTGGTCTGCCACTGCGAGGATGATCAGCTGTCCGTCCTGTCTCCCTGTAGCTGTCTTTAGGCGTCTCACAGTACGGACATTGCAATTTATTGCCCTGGTCACATCTGCACTCCTCATGCCTCCTTGCAGCATGCCTAAGGCACGTACACGCAGATGAGTAGGGACCCTGGACATCTTTCTTTTGGTGTTTTTCAGAGTCAGTAGAAAGGCCTTTTTTGTGTCCTAAATTTTCACAACAGTGACCTTAACTGCCTACCGTCTGTAAGCTGTTAGTGTCTTAACAACCGTTCCACAGGTGCATGTTCATTTATTGTTTATGATTCATTAAACCAGCATGGGAAACAGTGTTTAAACCCTTTACAATAAAGATCTGTGAAGTTATTTTGATTTTTATGAATTATCTTTGAAAGACAGGGTCCTGAAAAGGTAGGTTTCTTTTTTGCCAAGTTTATATGCTGTATGTTTAGTCTCTTTAGAGGTGACACGTTCAGAATTAACAGCAGTGAACAGAAATTATGTTCCCAAGGTTTATTTAAAACCAAATACTTTTAGACTTTTACTCAAGTAATATTTTACTGGGTGACTTTCACATTTACTTGAGTCATTTTCTATAAAAGGTATCTTTACTTTTACTCAAGTATGACACTTGGGTACTTTTTCAACCAATGGATCTATCAGACATGGGGACTTTATTTAGGAGACATAAAATCATATTGTTGTGTCTGCTCATGCTGCAAATGCAGTTGGCATTTCTTCAGCTGCAAAGATAACGCCTCCACCAAACTGTAAAGATTGTCGTTGGTGGAAGAAGGTGAGGATCAAGGTGCAGCGTGGTACGTGTTCGGCATTTTATTAAATACAACTGAACACTAGATAACAAAGTAACAAAAGGCACAACCAAAACAGCTCCGTCAGCTGCAACATAGAAAATAACTACCCAAAACCCATAGTGGGATAAGAGGCTGCCTAAGTATGGTTCTCAATCAGAGACAACGATCGACAGCTGCCTCTGATTGGGAACCATACCAGGCCAAACACAGAAATACAAAACATAGAACAAAACATAGAATGCCCACCCCAACTCACGCCCTGACCAACCTAAAATAGAGACATAAATAAAGGAACTAAGGTCGAGACGTGACACCAACGTAAACAACAACCCCTCCATTACCACAGAAAGTGCAAATCTTCTGTTCCCAGTGCCAGTGGACATTTTACACCAAACCTGTGATTTTTGTGTCTGTATTTGTATTTATTATGGATCCCCACTAGCTACTCTTCCTTGGGTCCAGCAAAATTAAGGCAGTTTATACAATAATGATCAGTACATGGAAGGGATTCTGAATTTGCTATATGGCGCCCTCTTGTGTGTGTCCTGAGGCAAACACTGGTGATAGAGTAATCTGCATGTCTGTCTCCTCTATGTAAAGAGAAACCTGGATTGATGGATGACAAAAACCTGATCTAAAACTAATTGAAGTGACAGAATACAGAATACCAAGTGAGAATACACAATACCAAGTGAGAATACAGAATACCAAGCGAGAATACAGAATACCAAGTGAGAATACAGAATACCAAGTGAGAATACATAATACCAAGTGAGAATACAGAATACCAAGTGAGAATACAGAATACCAAGTAATCCGTGTAGAAGTGAATCAATGGACAACAGTTGGAACCCTGGCCTCAAAGGATAACTGATATCATATTTCACAGACAAAAAGTCCAGAAAACCCCAATAAAACCCTGATATTTCTTACAGCCCGGTGAAACTGAAGCCTATTTGAGAAGGAAAGGTATAAACCATAGACATGCTGTGGCTCAATGGCATGTTGTGTCTGTCTGGCTTCATGAACCATATCCTGTCACATTCATATGGTATAAGTGTTCATAGAACCACAAGTAGAATCCCTTCAGAGAAATCAAGGATGGTCATCACTGTTTATTGATTTTCTAGTGAGACAGGTACCAAAATAAGAATATGTAGGAAATATGCTTTCTAAACAGCAGATGGCAGCAGAGTGTTAGAGTGTTGGCTAGACCTGAGACAGGTGATTGCGTTTGTCTTTCTTCTTCCCCATTAGTGGAGCAGGAAAAATGTACACATCTTTTGTCGTCCATAATTTAAAGAGAATGTCTGTCTAGTCCCATAGAAAGAAGGATGTACTGAACAGTGTGGTTCAATCCTAGAGGGACAGAGAGACAGGGGTTAAAAGACACTTTGTCATTCACACGTATTGATCAGTTCCACTTTAACCACAATCTCAAAGTAACCATTAACTACAAACCTCTTCTCAGTTGACGATTAACACATAATCAATGGAAGTGTTGATTTGAGACCTTTCAGCGATTTAAGGAGACGTGAGGCTCTTTGCTGCTGCTGTTCAGACAGCCCATACTTGTTTACCAGTCCATAAAAGACAGTCAGAGCCGGCGTCTTGTTCCAATTTGATAGTCCTCTCATTGATTTACCATTATCCCTGCAAGCGCGTCTCAGCCAGGCCAGAGCACTACACTGCCACATTGATCTCTTGTGTGTGTCCAAATAAATATATGGATGGGAGTCGTAATGTCGTAATGCCTCGGCTGAAGAACTGCTAGGACCACTTGTGTTAGGCAGTGTTCACAAAGCTGTTATCTCCTTTTCCAGCAGCGCAGAGAGAGAGAGAGAGAGAGACACTCGTATCGAACTGAAAAGAAGGTACACATGACAATCAGAGGTGATTATCATCATGATGCTCATTACTATGGCACTCAGAAGATTGCAAATGTCATCCTGGTCTAATACCTCGTGCTTGATCTTTGCTACATAATAAGAATTCAGCATTCAGCCTTTTTAATCCGTAAGTGACTCATTTTATTATTCTCACTGTATCCTCACTGCCTGTCAATCTCCTTTTTTTGTTGTTGTTGCATATTCATATCCAAAGACATTATGGGAAGTGTAACGGATGTGAAATGGCTAGCTTAGTTAGCGGTGTGCGCTAAATAGCGTTTCAATCGGTTACGTCACTTGCTCTGAGACCTTGAAGTAGTAGGTCCCCTTGCTCTGCAAGGGCCGCGGCTTTTGTGGAGCGATGGGTAACGATGCTTCGAGGGTGACTGTTGTCGTTGTGTGCAGAAGGTCCCTGGTTCGCGCCCGGGTATGGGCGAGGGGACGGTTTAAAATTATACTGTTACAGAAGCACCAGTTTCAGCTGTATTGAGATGTGTGTGAGTAGCGTGTATCAGGTCCTTGGGTTCGGGAGTTGAGGGCTCATGTCCATTATGTCAGTTAGTCACCTTCTGTGTTATGATGAATGGCTGAATGAGTGTGGATAATGGGATGAGGGGGGGGTCTCTGTTACACACCAAGAGTTTTACTGCTTTCAGCATTACTCCTGAGCCCAGAGGAGAAATAATAGTCAGTCATTAACCTTCACAAAAACCACTGACATCTCAATTTGTGAATAACCGTGACAGTATTTAGAGGACTAAAGAAACAAGAGGGCTCAAATAAAACAAAGTCCAGCCAATTGGATATAGATTCTAGCCATGACATAAAGCAAGACAGGAAGTGAAAGTAGAAGAAGAGAAGTGAGGGGCAGCAGGGTGTTGTCATGTATTGCCCAAATAGCCAGAGATCATAGTGAGTGAACTGAATCTCCTACATGCTGAGACAACTACCGGATCCAATGCTGTTTAGCTTTGCTTTCATTTCCCCTGTGGACGACTGTGGGCAAAGCAGAGTGTTTGAATGATGTGGTCATCCTGTGATCCAATCCTTTGTGTACATTATCCTGACCATGTAGACTAGGCCTAAAGTAAATGTCCTTATCTTTTGGTTGCCATTTTCCATCATTGGTTTTCAAGCTCTTGAATGTATAATTCAATTCAAATGTATTTATAAAGCCCTTCGTACATCAGCTGATATCTCAAAGTGCTGTACAGAAAACCAGCCTAAAACCCCAAACAGCAAGCAATGCAGGTGTAGAAGCACGGTGGCTAGGAAAAACTCCCTAGAAAGGCCGAAACCTAGGAAGAAACCTAGAGAGGAACCAGGCTATGTGGGGTGGACAGCAAGAAGTCATCATGTCAGGTAGTCCTGAGGCATGGTCCTAGGGCTCAGGTCCTCCGAGAGAGAGAAAGAAAGAGAGAAAGAGAGAATTAGAGAGAGCACACTTAAATTCACACAGGACACAGAATAGGACAGGAGAAGTACTCCAGATATAACAAACTGACCCTAGCCCCCCGACACATAAACTACTGCAGCATAAATACTGGAGGCTGAGACAGGAGGGGAGGAGACACTGTGGCCCCATCCGAGGACACCCCCGGACAGGGCCAAACAGGAAGGATATAACCCCACCCACTTTGCCAAAGCACAGCCCCTACACCACTAGAGGGATATCTTCAAGCACCAACTTACCATCCTTAGACAAGGCCGAGTATAGCCCACAAAGATCTCTGCCATGGCACAACCCAAGGGGGGGCGCCAACCCAGACAGGAAGATCACATCAGTGACTCAACCCACTCAAGTGATGCACCCCTCCTAGGGACGGTATGAAAGAGCCCCAGTAAGCCAGTGACACAGCCCCTGTAATAGGGTTAGAGGCAGAGAATCCCAGTGGAAAGAGGGGAACCGGCCAGGCAGAGACAGCAAGAGCGGTTCGTTGCTCCAGAGCCTTTCCGTTCACCTTCCCACTCCTGGGCCAGACTACACTCAATCATATGACCCACTGAAGAGATGAGTCTTCAGTAAAGACTTAAAAGTTGAGACAGAGTTTGAGTCTCTTACATGGGTAGGCAGACCATTCCATAAAAATGGAGCTCTATAGGAGAAAGTGCTGCCTCCAGCTGTTTGCTTAGAAATTCTAGGGACAATTAGGAGGCCTGCATCTTGTGACCGTAGCCTACGTGTAGGTATGTACGGCAGGACCAAATCAGAGAGATAGGTTGGAGCAAGCCCATGTAATGCTTTGTAGGTTAGCAGTGAAACCTTGAATTCAGCCCTTGCCTTGACAGGAAGCCAGTGTAGGGAGGCTAGCACTGGAGTAATATGATCCATTTTTTTGGTTCTAGTCAGGATTCTAGCAGCCGTATTTAGCACTAACTGAAGTTTATTTAGTGCTTTATCCGGGTAGCCGGAAAGTAGAGCATTGCAGTAGTCTAACCTAGAAGTGACAAAAGCATGGATTAATTTTCTGCATCATTTTTGGACAGAAAGTTTCTGATGTTTGCAATGTTACATTGATGGAAAAAAGCGGTCCTTGAAATGGTCTTGATATGTTCTTCAAAAGAGAGATCAGGGTCCAGAATAACGCCGAGGTCCTTCACAATTTTATTTGAGACGACTGTACAACCATTAAGATTTAATTGTCAGATTCAACAGAAGATCTCTTTGTTTCTTGGGACCTAGAATAAACATCTCTGTTTTGTCTGAGTTTAAAAGTAGAACGTTTGCAGCCATCCACTTCCTTATGTCTGAAACACATGCTTCTAGCGAGGGCAATTTTGGGGCTTCACCATGTTTCATTGAAATGTACAGATATGTGTCATCCGCATAGCAGTGAAAGTTAACATTATGTTTTCGAATGACATCCCCAAGAGGTAAAATATATAGTGAAAACAATGGTGGTCCTAAAACGGAACCTTGAGGAACACCGAAATTTACAGTTGATTTGTCAGAGGACAAACCATTCACAGAGACAAACTGATATCTTTCCGTATATAGGTCATGTAGTCATTTGGTTGTACAAAACCAAAGCACCTGTGTCAGACAATTTCAGTGTCCCCGTGGTGAAAATAAGCCCATACATCACTTATCTCTCATTTATTCACCGTCTTCCTGCAGAACGGTTAGGATCCTCAGTGAGAGAGAGCAGATTCCTTCCACACACACACACACACACACACACACACACACACACACACACACACACACACACACACACACACACACACACACACACACACACACACACACACACACACACACACACACACACACACACACACACACACACACACACACACACACACCATTTAGCGGACACTTTTATCCAAAGCGACTTACAGTCATGTGTGCATACATTCTACGTATGG
The DNA here is from genome assembly GCF_021184085.1 of Oncorhynchus gorbuscha. Taxonomy (NCBI): domain Eukaryota; kingdom Metazoa; phylum Chordata; class Actinopteri; order Salmoniformes; family Salmonidae; genus Oncorhynchus; species Oncorhynchus gorbuscha. The sequence continues at coordinate 101,112,292 of NC_060174.1, read as the reverse complement.
GTGGTCCCGGGAATCGAACCCACTACCCTGTCATTACAAGCGCCATGCTCTACCAACTGAGCTACAGAAGGACATACATACATACATACATACATACATACATACATACATACATACATACATACATACATACATACATACATACATACATACATACATACATACATACATACATACATACATACATACATACATACATACATACATACATACATACATACATACATACATACATACATACATACATACATACATACATACATACATACATACATACATACATACATACATACATACATACATACATACATACATACATACATACATACATACATACATACATACATACATACATACATACATACATACACATATATATATACATACATACACATATACATATATATATACATACATACACATATATATACACACATACATACACATATACATACACATATACATACATACACAAATACATACATACACATATACACACATACACATATACATATACATATATATACACACATATATACACATATACATACACATATATACACATATATATACACATGTATACACATATACATATATATATATACACACCTACCTCGGCCTAAACATGAGGACCACGGGTAACTTCCACAAATCTGTGAACGATCTGAGAGGCAAGGCAAGAAGTTCATTCTACGCCATCAAAAGGAACATAAAATTCAACATCAAGCAAAAATACTTAAATCAGTTATAGAACCCATTTGCACTATATGGTTGTGAGGTCTGGGGTCCGCTCACCAACCAGTAACCACCTAAAAGGAAGTGTTTACCAAACCTTCCACAACAAAATCGTTGCCTACAGAGAGATGAACCTAGAGAAGAGTCCCTTAAGCATGCTGGTCCTTGGGCTCTGTTCACAATTAGACCCAACCAAATTATGAGAATTACATGACAGGTTGGAAAGAATTTACCAAAAAAAACAAGCAAACTGGAATGCTATTTGGCCCTAAACAGAGAGTACACCTGACCATTGTGACTGACAAAAAATGAAGGAATGCTTTGACCAGCACGTCTCAAGGTATGACCCAGATGCAGACAACGTCGATTTAACAACAGTTTATTCATCCAACCAGGCAATATACCGGTCAAGGACAGGCAGGGGTCAATAATCGAGATAGTTGGACACTCCCATCAGAGATGTTACCCAGAAAGGGGATGGTGGAGCGATGGAACTCACACTTCTCCACCTTCACAAACAGCTGATTCTCCAGATGGCATTGAAGAACCTGCCTGACGTGGAGCATGTGTTCTTGGGGGGAGCGGGAGAAGACGAGGATGTCATCAATGAAGACGAACCGGTTCAACATGTCACAGAGAACATAATTTACCAGAGCCCAGAACACAGCAGGGGCATTGGTGAGGCCAAAAGGCATGACCAGATTTTCGTAGTGGCCGCTGGCCATGTTGAAGGTAATCCCCCTCTCGTATCCACACCAGGTGGTAGGCATTCCATAGATCCAGCTTGGAAAACACTGTGGCCACCTGGAGCGGCTCGAAGGCCGAGGAAATTAGTGGTAGGTTCTTCAAATCAAATCAAATTTATTGATGTAGCCCTTCGTACATCAGCTGATATCTCAAAGTGCTGTACAGAAACCCAGCCTAAAACCCCAAACAGCAAGCAATGCAGGTGTAGAAGCACGGTGGCTAGGAAAAACTCCATAGAACTCCCTAAAAACTCCATAGAACTCCCTAAAAACTCCCTAGGTTCTTAACAGTAATGTCATTGAGTCCCCGGTAGTCAATGCATGCACGGGCACATGGTCTTGTCCTTTTTCTCCACAAAAAACAACCCTGCGGCGGGAGAGGGACGGATAAATCCTGCAGCTAGGGAGTCCCCAATGTAGGTCTCCATAGCCTTGGTCTCCGGTCCCAACAGAGAGTACAGACGTCCCTGAGACAGCGTGGTGCTAGGGAGAAGGTCAATCCCGCCGTCATAGGCTCGGTGCGGCGGGAGCGAAGTGGTCCGGCCTTGCTGAACACCTCTCAGAGGTCCTGGTACTGCGCTGGGATGGCGGAAAGGTCTGGGGAACCTTCCAAACCAACCTGGAAGACGCCCCGGGGCAGGTTGCGCTGACTTCAGACAATGGGCGTGGAAGAACGGACTCCAGCCCATGATGGCACCGTAGACCAGTTGATGAGGGGATTGTGCCACCAGAGTACTCGCTCCTACCGGTGAGCCTGGTCTCTGTAAAAGGACACAAAATGAGCAAGAGTCCCGCAATAGAGACAACTCTGTATTGATCCTGTATTGCCATTGGGGCGGCAGGGTAGCCTAGTGGTTAGAGAGTTGGACTAGGACCCGGAAGGTTGCAAGTTCAAACCCCCGAGCTGACAAGGTACTAATCTGTTGTTCTGCCCCTGAACAGGCAGTTAACCCACTGTTCCTAGGCCGTCATTGAAAATAAGAATTTGTTCTTAACTGACTTGCCTGGTTAAATAAAGGTAAAATTAAAAATTCCGCTGGAGACAGCCCAGTTCTGCCTAGTTGCATAGGCTCGGGAAGCGGTGACTCAGCCGTCTTCGGCGACTCTACGGGGAGATCAGGAAGCCTCGAGTTCCTCGGAAACGGGACCGTCAGGGATTTCCAGGATGACTCGGAGGCCAGGAGGAATCCCTGGACGTGCGGGTGAAATTGAATTTCCTCTCCCTCCATCATTCCAGCAATCACCCATTGATGCAGATGGCCAACGCGATGAAGGAATTGAGATCCGTAGGGAACTCTCGAGTTGCAAGCTCATCCTTGACCTCCTCCGAGACACCGTACAGGAACATATCGAACAGCGCCTCCTGTTCTCCGCTGCCAACATGCAGATACATGTGGAAATACACTGCATGGTCTGCCACACTGCGGGAGTCCTGCCAAAGATGGTTTAGCTTCCCGGGTAGCTTCTCTCCTGGAAAATGGGGCATCAAAAACATTCTTCACCTCTCCCACGAACCCCTCCAAACTAACACATATGGCAGGCTGTTGTTCCCATACAGCAGTAGCCCATGTGAGAGCCCTCCCGAACATCAGCGTGATGAGGTAGGCTATCTTAGAGAAATCCGAGGAGAAAGAGGAGGGCTAAAGTTTGAAGACGAGGGCACTCTGAGCCAGAAACGCCTGGCTCTCCATTGAAGCGTTCCGGGGGAGGTAAACGGGGCTCCCGAAAAGATGGAGTGACTGATGAGATGACGCTGCTAGCAGCTGAGTTACTGAGGGGCTGTGGGGGTGCCACCATGATAGGCAACCCAGACAACCTGCAGATTGCTCCAGCAAAATGTCCAACGCCCAGTCATGGCGTTCAGCCAACGTTTGGACCCTGTCCATAAGGCCACGAAGTAATTCATTGTGCCTAACGATGGTGGCTTCTTGGGAGGAGATGGCGTTGCGCAGCTGGGCCGGGTCTGCCGGGTCATGGCCAGTTTGTAATATAACTTTTCAAGGTAAGACCCAGATGCTGACAACGTCGAATGAACAGTTTATTAATCCAACCGAAGCATTCAAAAGACAGGTCAAGGAGAGGCAGAGGTCAATAATCCAGATACCTGGAGAAAGGCAGGCTCAGGGCAGGCAGAAAAGGTCAAACTGGGAAAACTAGAGAACAGGAACAATCAAGAGACGGGGATAGAGGGGAAAACGCTGGTAGGCTTGACGAAACAAAACAAACTGGCAACAGACAAACAGAGAACACAGGAAGAAATACACAGGGGATAAATGGGGAAGATGGGTGACACCTGGAGGGGGGTGGAGACAATCACAAAGACAGGTGAAACAGATCAGGTTGTGACATTGACGATGTACAGACTCGGTGAGCATAGCCTTGCTATTGAGAGAGGCTGCCGTAGGTAGACTTGGCTCTCAAGAGAAGCCCGGCTATGTGCACAATGACCACAAAATTAGGTGGAAACTGAGCTGCACTTCCTAACCTTCTGCCAAATGTATGACCATAGAGACATAATTCCCTCAGATATCACAGACCCACAAAGAATTCAAAAACAAATAAAAATGTTGGTTAACTCCCATATCTATTAGATGAAATACCACAGTGTATTAAGGCACAAGGTCAGACCCAGATGCAGACACAGGAGGAAGATGGTGGGAGTCTTACAATGTTGAATAATCCAAAGGGGAAGGCAAGAGAATGGTCTGTGACAGGCTAAAGGTCAAAACCAGATCAGAGTCCAGGAACTACAGAGTGGCAGGCAGGCTCCTGGTCAAGGCAGACAGGCTCCTGGTCAAGGCAGACAGGCTCCTGGTCAAGGCAGACAGGCTCCTGGTCAAGGCAGACAGGCTCCTGGTCAAGACAGACAGGCTCCTGGTCAAGGCAGACAGGCTCCTGGTCAAGGCAGACAGGCTCCTGGTCAAGGCAGATAGGCTCCTGGTCAAGGCAGACAGGCTCCTGGTCAAGGCAGACAGGCTCCTGGTCAAGGCAGGCAGGCGGGTACAGAATCCAGAAACAGGAAAGAGGAAAAAGGAGAAGAGCAAAAGAAGTACGGGAAAAACACACTGTTGACTTGACTAACATACAAGACGAACTGGCACAGAGAGACAGGAAACACAGGGATAAATACACTGGGGGAAATAAGTGACACCTGGAGGGGGTGGAGACAATCACAGGAACAGGTGAAACAGATCAGGACGTGACACAGTGTGCCATCACAGCAGCAAAATTTGTGACCTGTTGCCACAAGGAAAGGGCAACCGGTAAAGAACTTAAACTATTTGGCAATTGAAGCAACACAGTGCATAGCCATAATATGACATTTGAAATGTCTCTATTCTTTTGAAACTTTTGTGAATTAAATGTTTACGGTTCATTTCTGATTGTTTATTTCACTTTTGTTTATTATCTATCAACTTGCTTTGGCATAAACATATGTTTCCCATGAAAATAAAGCCCTTTGAATTGAATAGAGAGAGAGAGAGAGAGAGAGAGAGAGAGAGAGAGAGAGAGAGAGAGAGAGAGAGAGAGAGAGAGAGAGAGAGAGAGAGAGAGAGAGAGAGAGAGAGAGAGAGAGAGAGAGAGAGAGGGAGAGAGAGAGAGAGAGAGGGAGAGAGAGAAGGAGAGAGAGAAGAGAGAGAAGGAGAGAGAGGGAGAGAGAGAAGAGAGAGAGAGGGAGAGAGAGAGAGAGAGAGAGAGAGAGAGAGAGAGAGAGAGAGAGAGAGAGAGAGAGAGAGAGAGAGGGAGAGAGAGAGGAGAGAGGGAGAGAGAGAGAGAGAGAGAGGGAGAGAGAGAGAGAGAGAGAGAGAGAGAGAGAGAGAGAGAGAGAGAGAGAGAGAGAGAGAGAGAGAGAGAGAGAGAGAGAGAGAGAGAGAGAGGAGAGAGAGAAGGAGAGAGAGAGAGAGAGAGAGAGAGAGAGAGAGAGAGAGAGAGAGAGAGAGAGAGAGGGAGAGAGAGAGAGGAGAGAGAGAGAGAGAGAGAGAGAGAGAGAGAGAGAGGGAGAGAGAGAGGGAGAGAGAGAGAGAGAGAGAGGAGAGAGAGAGAGAGAGAGAGAGAGGGAGAGAGAGAAGAGAGAGAGAGAGAGAGAGAGAGGAGAGAGAGAGAGAGAGAGAGAGAGAGAGAGAGAGAGAGAGAGAGAGGGAGAGAGAGAGAGAGAGAGGGAGAGAGAGAAGGAGAGAGAGAGAGGGAGAGAGAGAGAGGGAGAGAGAGAAGGAGAGAGAGGGAGAGAGAGAGACAGAGGGAGATATATATATATATAGAGAAAGAGAAACAGAGAGAGAGAGAAGGAGAGAGAGGGAGAGAGAGAGAGAGAGAGGGAGAGAGAGAAGGAGAGAGAGGGAGAGAGAGAGACAGAGGGAGATATATATATATAGAGAAAGAGAAACAGAGAGAGAGGAGCTGCGACACAGAGGCTGTAGGATACTTTTACAGCTTTATTCAGGGCTGCTGCAGAATTCGTGGGTGGTATTTGAGAGTCATGAAAGTTTTTTTCATTTCAATGGCCTCATTCTTGAAAAGCTTTTCATTCAGTTATATTCATCTACGGGTACAATTTTGAACTAAATCCTTGATCCTATAGAAGTTCCAGGGTGTGCGATCTCTGTACTTTTTGACCACTTAACCCTCTTATCAGCCTATTGTCAGTTATTTACAGGACAGAAACCTACATTCCGTACAGGCTAGGAATATGTACTGCTTATGATAACAGTAATAGTTTACTACTTTATCCGTTTACTACTTTATCCGTTTACTACTCAAATCAAATCAAATTTTATTTGTCACATACACATGGTTAGCAGATGTTAAATGCGAGCGTAGCGAAATGCTTGTGCTTCTAGTTCCGACAATGCAGTGATAACCAACAAGTAATCTAACTAACAATTCCAAAACTACTGTCTTATACACAGTGTAAGGGGATAAGGAATATGTACATAAGGATATATGAACGAGTGATGGTACAGAGCAGCATACAGTAGATGGTATCGAGTACAGTATATACATATGAGATGAGTGTGTAGACAAAGTAAACAAAGTGGCATAGTTAAAGTGGCTAGTGATACATGTATTACATAAGGATGCGGTCAATGATGTAGAGTACAGTATATACATATGCATATGAGATGAATAATGTAGGGTAAGTAACATTATATAAGGATGCAAATAGTGATGCAAATAGTGAAAGTACAAAACGGAAAACAAATAAACATAAATATAGGTTTTTATTTACAGTGGTATTTTTTCTTCACTGGTTGCCCTTTTCTTGTTGCAACAGGTCACACATCTTGCTGCTGTGATGTCACACTGTGGTATTTCACCCAGTAGATATGGGAGTTTATCAAAATGGGGTTTGTTTTCGAATTCTCTGTGGGTCTGTGTAATCTGAGGGAAATATGTGTCTCTATTATGGTCATACATTTGGCAGGAGGTTAGGAAGTGTCTGACATTAGAGACGCTTCCATTAAAGAACCATTCGAGTTCTATTAGATATGTAGCTCTGAATCCACGATATGGCAGAGGTTGAAAAGCCATAGTACATACATTTTTTCAACAACAGGTTATAGTCAATAATATCAAAGGCTGCACTGAAATCTAACAGTACAGCTCCCACAATCTTCTTATTTTCAATTTATTTCAACCAATCATCAGTCATTTGTGTCAGTGCAGTATGTGTTGAGTGCCCTTCACTGTAAGCATGCTGAAAGTCTGTTGTTAATTTGTTTACAGAGAAATAGCATTGTATTTGGTCAAACACAATTTTTTCCAACAGTTCGCTAAGAGCTGGCAGCAAGCTGATAGGTCTGCTGTTAGAACTAGTATAGGCCACTTTACCACTCTTGGGTAGCAGAATGACTTTGGCTTCCCTCCAGGCCTGAGGACAAAGACTTTCCTCTAGGCTCAGATTAAAGATATGACAGATAGGAGTGGCTATAGAGTCAGCTACCATCCTCAGTAGCTTTCCATCTAAGTTGTCAATGCCAGGAGGTTTGTCATCATTGATCGTTAACAATAAATTTTCCACCTTACCCACAATAACTTTACAAAATTCAAACTTGCACTGCTTCCCTTTCATTATTTGTTTTTTTATGAATGAATATAATTTCTCACTATTTGTCATGGTCATTTCCTACCTACGTTTGCCAATTAAATTATCATTAAATCATTATAATAATTGTCAACATCAAATGGTTTTGTGATGAATAAGCCATCTGATTGGATGAAAGATGGAGTTGAATTTCTCTTTCTGCCCATCATTTCCAACGTTTTATTTCCATCATTCTTTATATCATTGATCTTGGCTTCAAAATACTGTTTCTTCTTCTTCTTCTTGAGTTTAGTCACACAATTTCTCAGTTTGCAGTAAGTAAACCAGTCAGATGTGCAGCCAGACTTATTAGCCACTGCTTTTGCCCCATCTCTTTCAACCATACAGTTTTTACATTCCTTATCAAACCATGGATCCTTACAGTTCTAACAGTCAGTTTATCAATAATTGGAAGAAGCAATTTCATAAATTCATTAAGTGCAGCATCTGGATGGTCGTCATTAATCACATCAGACCAACAAATATAATTAACATCTTTCACATAAGGGTCACAGCAAAATCTTTTGTATGATCTCTTATACACTATTTTAGACCTGCTGTTGGAACTTTGTCTTTCCTGGATATGGCCACTATATTGTGATCACTGCATCCAATGGGTACGGATACAGCTTTAGAACAAAGTTATTGGGTCCACAGGAAATCACGGACTACAAAAACAAAAACAGCCACGTCACAGACACCAACATCACGCTTCCAGACGAACTAAACACCTTCTTTTGCCCGCTTTGAGGATATTACAGTGCCACCGTCGTGGCTCGCTAACAAACACTGCCCCCCCCTCCCTTCTCCATGGCTGACGTGAGTAAAACATTTAAACTTGTTAACCCTCATAAGGCTGCTGGCCGGGCATCCCTAGCCGCGTCCTCAGAGCATGCGCAGACCAGCTGGCTGGTGTGTTATGGACATATTCAATGGCTCCCTATCCCAGTCTGTTGTCCCCACATGCTTCAAGATGGCTACCATTGTTCCTGTACCCAAGAAGGTGAAGATAACTGAACTAAATGACTACCGCCACGTAGCACTTACTTCTGTCATTATGAAGTGCATTGAGAGGCTCGTCAAGGATCATATCACCGCCCCCTTACTGGCCACCCTAGACCCACTCCAATTTGCTTACCGCCCAAATAGGTCCACAGACGATGCAATCTCAACCACACTGCACACTGCCCTAACCCACCTGGACAAGAGGAATACCTATGTGAGAATGCTGTTCATCTACTACAGCTCGGCATTCAACACCATAGTACCCTCCAAGCTCGTCATCAAGCTCGAGACCCTGGGTCTCGACCCCGCCCTGTGCAACTGGGTACTGGACTTCCTGACGGGCCGCCCCCAGGTGGTGAGGGTAGGCAACAACATCTCCTCCCCGCTGATCCTCAACACGGGGGCCCCACAAGGGTGCGTTCTGAGCCCTCTCCTGTACTCCCTGTTCACCCACGACTGCGTGGCCACGCACGCCTCCAACGCAATCATCAAGTTTGCGGACGACACAACAGTGGTAGGCTTGATTACCAACAACGACGAGACGGCCTACAAGGAGGAGGTGAGGGCCCTCGGAGTGTGGTGTCAGGAAAATAACCTCACACTCAACGTCAACAAAACTAAGGAGAGGATTGTGGACTTCAGGAAACAGCAGAGGGAACACCCCCCTATCCACATCGATGGAACAGTAGTGGAGAGGGTAGCAAGTTAAGTTCCTCGGCATACACATCACAGACAAACTGAATTGGTCCACTCACACTGACAGCGTCGTGAAGAAGGCGCAGCAGCGCCTCTTCAACCTCAGGAGGCTGAAGAAATTCGGCTTGTCACCAAAAGCACTCACAAACTTCTACAGATGCACAATCGAGAGCATCCTGGCGGGCTGTATCACCACCTGGTACGGCAACTGCTCCGCCCTCAACCGTAAGGCTCTCCAGAGGGTAGTGAGGTCTGCACAACGCATCACCGGGGGCAAACTACCTGCCCTCCAGGACACCTACACACCTACACCACCCGATGTTACAGGAAGGCCATAAAGATCATCAAGGACATCAACCACCCGAGCCACTGCCTGTTCACCCAACTATCATCCAGAAGGCGAGGTCAGTACAGGTGCATCAAAGCTGGGACCGAGAGACTGAAAAACAGCTTCTATCTCAAGGCCATCAGACTGTTAAACAGCCACCACTAACATTGAGTGGCCGCTGCCAACACACTGACACTGACTCAAGTCCAGCCACTTTAATAATGGGAATTGATGGGAATGATGTAAATATATCACTAGCCACTTTAAACAATGCTACCTTATATAATGTTACTTACCCTACATTATTCATCTCATATGCATACGTATATACTGTACTCTATATCATCGACTGCATCCTTATGTAATACATGTATCACTAGCCACTTTAACTATGCCACTTTGTTTACATACTCATCTTATATGTATATACTGTATTTGATACCATCTACTGTATCTTGCCTATGCTGCTCTGTACCATCACTCATTCATATATCCGTATGTACATATTCTTTATCCCTTTACACTGTGTATAAGACAGTAGTTTTGGAATTGTTAGTTAGATTACTTGTTGGTTATCACTGCATTGTCGGAACTAGAAGCACAAGCATTTCGCTACACTCGCATTAACATCTGCTAACCATGTGTATGTGACAAATACAATTGGATTTGATTTGATTTTTTGATTTGATAGACCAGAGTGAGAGAGAGAGAGACCAGAGTGAGAGACCAGAGTGAGAGAGTGAGAGACCAGAGTGAGAGAGAGAGAGACCAGAGTGAGAGAGAGAGAGAGACCAGAGTGAGAGATAGACCAGAGAGAGAGATAGACCAGAGAGAGACCAGAGTGAGAGATCAGAGTGAGAGAAAGAGACCAGAGGGAGAAAGAGCGACCAGAGAGGGAGAAAGAGTGACCAGAGAGAGAGAAAGAGAGTGGGAGAGAGACCAGAGTGAGAGATCAGTGAGAGAAAGAGACCAGAGGGAGGAGAAAGAGTGACCAGAGAGAGAAAGAGAGGGGGAGAGAGACCAGAGTGAGAGAAAGAGACCAGAGGGAAGCTAAGTGCAGATTCTACAGACCGGGAGAAGTGTCTGTATAATGAGAGACATGCTTATTTTCTTTCCAATCTACCAGTCCATTTCAAAATACACCCAGGTGTCCATTAGAGCCATTAAGTATTGCTACAAGAGAAGGATTGTGACCAATAATTAGGAAATTGGGAGGTGGTAAAATGTGTTTATTTTTCACCAACCTAATGGAAGACAATCTAGACTAGACTGTACTTTTCCTCATCTAACCATTCTAGCTTGAAGTTGAAGTGAAAATCTTCAGTTGTTTTAATGGCTGTCCTAAAAGGCACATGCATGGTCAAAAACACGCCTCCCTTTTTTAAGGCCACTGCCTTTTGTTCATGTCCTCTCTTCTTCCAAACCCCCTTTTTTTCTTGCTTATAGACTAATCTCGGCTAAACTACCTACTAGCGACTAGCCAACCAAAAAGGCTCTCTTTGAGTGTTAGAATCCATTACCCCCCCCCCCCCACACACACAAAAAGTAGATGTAATAAGCAACATCCATTCCCAGAGGAGACATCAGAGAAAAAAGGGGTGGCAAAGTGCCTTTTCTCTGGCATGGGTTCATGATGGGTGACAGTACTGTGCCCCACTCTGCAGCCTGCTGTTTTCAACCCTTTTCTCCTCTTCATGACTCACCACCTTTTCACCTTGTTTTCACCTTGTTCCGTTTTTCTGATGTCATCTTTGTCCTGGAGGACAGCACATTCAGATGAACATTTCACTCTACATCTTCGTTACAGTATGTGTGTGTATGTATACACGTGCATATGGGTGACTTTGTGCAGTTATTCTTGCAGTTAAACCTGTGTGGGTGGCTTTGGGTAATGTCAAGTCCACTCCGGCACCCCCTCCTCTCCGGTCTACTAACCAACGGTCCTGGCAACCTTCATTACTCACACCTGGTAACCTTCATTACTCACACCTGGCAACCTTCATTACTCACACCTGGTAACCTTCATTACTCACACCTGGTAACCTTCATTACTCACACCTGGTAACCTTCATTACTCACACCTGGCAACCTTCATTACTCACACCTGGTAACCTTCATTACTCACACCTGGTAACCTTCATTACTCACACCTGGTAACCTTCATTACTCACACCTGGTAACCTTCATTACTCACACCTGGCAACCTTCATTACTCACACCTGGTAACCTTCATTACTCACACCTGGCAACCTTCATTACTCACACCTGGCAACCTTCATTACTCACACCTGGTAACCTTCATTACTCACACCTGGCAACCTTCATTACTCACACCTGGCAACCTTCATTACTCACACTTGGTAACCTTCATTACTCACACCTGGTAACCTTCATTACTCACACCTGGTAACCTTCATTACTCACACCTGGTAACCTTCATTACTCACACCTGGCAACCTTCATTACTCACACCTGGTAACCTTCATTACTCACACCTGCACCTCATCATGAGGCACACCTGGACTTCAACACTTCACTGATTACTCCCCCTTTATTTAGCATTCCATTTTTTTCACCCATCATGCAGTATTGTTTCTGTGTTTATGGTCAGATGCTACACTTGTTTGTTTATTCACTATGTTCGTTCTTATTAAACTCACCGACTGCACCTGCTTCCTGACTCCCTGCATCTTCGTTACAGGTAGCCAGACTGGCAAGGAAGTTACTGGTGTCACTTGAAAAGGTCAACAATATACTGTAGATTTCTAAATGATATGTTTCATATCAATAAAACTTATTTTGTGAGCTCTGTGTCAACACAGAAACTGGAGAATATATATTGTACCTGTGCACTGTCGCTGTCACTGGACTCAGACCCAGCAGCCAGTCACCGGACTCACAGACCCAGCAGTGGTAGGCACAGTTTGTCCCATGAATGAATCACAAAAATTAAGGATTAACTGGTAACTACAAAACAAACATTCTGGATAATAATAAGAATCTGGAACCATTTATTGATCAGCATTTTTTATATGCTCGAAAAATAAACCTTTTCTCGAGTTTCGAGTGAAATGAGAGTGAAGCCACTGTCTAAAATATCACATTTAACATTAGAGGGTGACGGTTTTATAACTATGTCTCCAGAAGATAGAGCATTGCTTACAAGCATGAGAGAACAGTTTACAAAAACTGGATCTATTGCCTGGGCTACAGGCGGAGGTTGAGGCCTTAAAAACAGGAATGGATTACAGTGATAAAATGATAGAAGAAATACGAGTGGAAAATAAGATATTGAAAACTACCGTGGACTCCCTAAAAGACACTTCAGAGAGGCTACGGTATGATAATAAAACAATGAAAGCCGAATGACTTGATCTAAAGTGCAGAAGTATGAGAAATATAAATCAGTTAACAGAGGTGTTGTAACTTTACTGGGTTACAGAGGTAATGTTTACAGTTAATTCATTGAGCTGTATCTACAGATATTTTCTTTAGAGTTATTTACATATGTAATTGTATTAGTGTGTTGGCGATTGAGAGAACTACATACATATTTCTGTTGTATTGGTTAGTATTGGATTATGCTATTGACTGCAAGTTCCAGAATGCCTTGCAAAAGGAGGTAGAGAGAGAAAACGCACCAGTTATGCACAAGTGACAAGTGACTATCCTGACTTTTGCTAGCAACTTTTACTGTTTTGTAGAATCTAAAGTTGTTAAATGTAACATGAACAAGTATTATTACTAAAAGAAGCTTTAATTTCAAACCCGACGTCCCGAGTCATTACTTTGAAGATAGTTATTCTATATTCTGGTGCCGAAGCCCGGGAAAAGTATGAGCTGCAACGAAGATTGTAGGGAGGAAGCAGCTGAAATGGCTGAGGAGGAACGTCCGGTGTGAAGCAGAAAGAATGAGACGAAAGCGGGATACCATTCGAGGTGACACAACACGGATTTTGAATCAGATTCACCTGGAAATAACCCAGTCAAATTCGGATAGCGATCACTTGAGTATATTGTTGGAATTGCTGTCAGCTAAGGAGGAAAGCTTGTTTGAACTTGATCGTGGAATTGAACAGTTAACTCCATTGGACGGATTGGAGGCAGAGATTGCATGCACGGAGGATTACAAAGAGTGCGTTATCATGCTGAAGTGCCGTGCACAATGAGTGATAAAGGAAAAAAACAGGATGTCAATCCACTATCCGTATGGGTGAGTGACGCTAACTCAAACAGATCACAGAGACAATCAGTAAGGCTACCAAAGTTGATTATTGAGAAATTCTATGGAGATGCCTGTATGTGGCAGGAGTTGGAGCCAGTATGAGACTGCTATTCACAACAATGATTCACTGTGTAATAAAGATAAGTTTACCTATCTGAAAACATATCTCACTGGACCAGCTGCAAAGGCAGTAGCAGGACTGATGTTAACAGACAGTAACTATGATGATGCAATAGCTCTGCTCAAGAGCAGATTTGGACGGAGAGATCTTGTGATTAGTTCTCACATGTCAAAGCTGCTGAATCTCACTCCTGTGAAGAAATCCTCTGTTCTAAATGCATTGAGGCGGCTATATGAGGAATGTGAAATTCAGATTAGGAGCCTGGAATCACTGGGTGTGGTGTCAGAAACCTCTGGAAGCCTTCTATGCCCAATCTTACTGCAGATGATTCCAGAGGACATAGCTCTTGAATATAGTCGTCAGAGGGGAGTAGATGATGAATGGAAAGTGTCTGAGATTATCAGTTTCCTACAGAAAGAGGTTCAGAGCAGGGATAGAGCGCTACAAATGACAAGATCATACAACCAACAGAAAGAGAGCAAACCATGGAACAAGTCATGCTTCTCCAATGAAATGAAAACAAAAAGACCCAACATGCCCTCTGCTGCAGCACTGCATACAGCCAGCCAGAAGGAGCAAAACTCTCTATTCTGTGACCGTGCAGACCACAAATCACAAAACTGCCCTGACCACAATATTGCTAAACGCAAAGAGAAACTAAAGAATATGGGAAGATGCTTTGTATGTTTAGGACAGAAACACAGCAAAATTCTGTAAAGTCAAATATGTGTCATGTGCAACATGTGGAAGCAGACATCACATTGCTGTGTGTACCCGGTCGCGGAGTGAAGTGCAACTCCCTACTGTTTCTGCTGTTGTTTCCTCAGTTATTCCTCATTCAGTGAAGATGAAACCAGATGGACAGAACACTGTGTTGCTACAAACGGCAAAGGCATGGGTAGAAGGCCCATCGGGCAGGAAGATACCCCGTTGCTGGCTAGATGGAGGCAGTCAGAGAAGCTTCATACATGAACACCTTGTGAAGGGCTTGAAGACACCAGTAATCAGACAAAGAGGCACTCACTCTTCACACGTTTGGCTCCTCTGCTCCAGTAATGTCCCAACGCAACACAGTGAAAGTCATCTTGGAGAATGTCTGGGACAAACCGCAGAGAATAGAGATAGAGGCAATTCAAACCCCACAAGTGTGCACAGCTGTGATGAAGGTTCCTGGTGAACAGATTCAACATGAACTCAATAGAAAGGACTGCAGCTCGCAGACTTTCCAGGAGATGACAATGATCCTGAACTCTCTGTCCTGATAGGAGCAGACTACTACTGGCAGATAGTATCAGGCAGAGTGGAGCGACTGACGGAGACGCTAGTTGCTTTAGTGAGCACCTTTGGATGGTCGGTGCAGGGACCCGTGTCCATGTCAAGTGTCGCCGAGGCAACATGCATGTTCATCCCACTTGATGAAGACACACTAGTCTCCAAACCACTGCATGCATTCTGGGAGCTTGAGTCTCTGGGTATTATAAGCGAGAAAACACACAACCCAGAAGAAAACAAGGCTCTACAGAGGTTCTAGAAAACAATAATTTTCAAAGCTGAACGATACCATGTGGAGTTGCCATGGAAATGAGAAATGCCAGAACTCCAAGACAACTATAGAATCGCCAAAAAACGGTTTGACCGTCGGAAGAAAAGACTGAAGAAGGATGTGACGTTGCACAGCAGATACAATGAAGTAGTAGAGGACTACTTACAACAGGATATGGCAGAGGACGTGCCCAAAGACAACGCATCAAGCGCAGACAACGTAAAATACTACTTACCTCACCATGCAGTACTCCGAGAAGATAAGGTGACAACAAAACAGAGTGGTGTTTGATGCCTCGTCCCATGAAGATGGCTGTCCATCCCTCAATGACTGTCTACTCACAGGACCGAACCGGAATCCGGATCTGCTCAGCGTTCTGATAAAGTTCAGATTACATGAGATCCCATGAAGATGGCTGTCCATCCCTCAATGACTGTCTACTCACAGGACCGAACCTGAATCCGGATCTGCTCAGCGTTCTGGTAAGGTTCAGACTACATGAGATCGCATTCATGGCAGACATCAAGAAGGCTTTCCTGCAGATATCCCAGAGAGAGACAGACGTCGTGAGATTCCTATGACTCAAAGGGGAGAAATGAAGAGGAGCTGCGTGTGCTGAGGATGAAAAGAGTGGTATTTGGAGCTTCCCCAAGTCCATTTTTGCTGGCAGCTACAACGAGGAAGTACCTGAAACAATATGAAACAGAACAACCAAAAGTTGTAGAGATATTGAGAGAGTCACTCTATGTAGAAGACTTCATTGCAAGTTCACACAATGTTGAAGAGGCTTACCTTGTGACAACAACTGCAAAGCGAATGCTGTCGATTACAGGCATGGACCTCTGCAAGTGGATGACAAACACTCCGAAACTGAAAACAAAATGGGAGGAGAGTACGACAACTGACCACCTGTTGATGCTAGAAACACTAGGAGTAGTGCTGAAGGTTTTAGGTTTAGTATGGAGACCGGGATCAGATGACTTTGTGTTGTACCTCAGGCCGCTAATGAGCATTCTAAAGTAAAAGGAAAACACAAAGAGAAGTGTTCTGCAGTCGTCTGCACGTATCTTCGACCCTCTTGGTTTCTTAACTCCCTTCACCATCAGGATCAAGTGCATGTTCCAGGAAATGTGGGAGAGGGGACTCAGCTGGGACGAAGAATTACCACCTGATCTGACACGAGAATGGCAACAGTGGTGTTCAGAACTACCCCAGTTAAACCAGCTCGCCATACCAAGGTGGTACGAACAGACATGCGGCCACAGAACTGTTACACCCTGGAAATACACGTGTTCTGTGACACAAGTGAAAGGGCTTACGGTGCAGTAGCTTCCTTGCAACGTGAATCACAAGACAGGGAAACAACGACAAGTCTAGTCGCATCCAAGTCCAGGGTCACCCCACCCAAGAAAGTGGTGCTGCCACGCCTGGAGCTCATGGGAGCTGTGATTGGAGCGAGACTAGCAAACAATCTGATGACCACACTGAAAATAGAAGAAAAACAAATTGAAATGTGGACAGACTCGATGATCGTGTTGCATTGGATTTGCAGCTCAGCTCAGTAATGGAAACGGTTTGTCGCGAACAGAGTGACCGAGATCCAGTCCTTGACCAATCCAGAGTCATGGTTACATATTGAAGGGAAAACTAATCCAGCCGACATCCCTACAAGATGACAAAATGTTCGAAACTTGACACAGAGCCAGCTATGGTGGAATGGACCCAGAAATTTGACATCACCCAATCAGTCCGAGGAGACTGATGATAACAAGGTTCCGGAAGAAGTAAATACAGAACTCAAGTCCAGTCGCCAGGTTACTGTACAACCTGCAGCAAACAGCACAGACATCACTGAATCTGTGTTGGAGCTTGAAAGGTACAGCAAACTGAAAAGAGTGTGAAACTGTTCTTGGACGAACACGAACTACTCAGTGTAGGAGGAAGACTACAACAGTCCAACTTCACATTCAGAGAGCAGCACCCATGGGTTCTGTCCAACATGTACAGATGAAATTCTGATACAGTGCCACCATGAGAAGGTGATGCATTCTGGAGCAAGAGACACTCTAGTACAAATCGAAGAGCGATACTGGATCTTGAGTGCTAGGCAGCTAGTCAAGAGCACAGTGGCAAGATGTATAGTGCACAAGAAATTCAAGGCAAGGGCCGGACAGCAGGTTACTGCGCCTTTACCAAAAGACAGAATAACTGAATCGCCACCATTCGAAGTCACAGGTGTGGATTTTGCAGGACCGATCTATGTGAAAGAAAATGGTTCTGTGAAGAAGTCATACCTTGCACTGTTCACTTGTGCTGTAAACAGAGCAGTGCATTTGGAACTGGTCTCAGATCAGTCAACAGACATTCCTGTTAGCTCTAAAAAGATTCATCTCAAGGAGAGGATTATGCAAGGTAATCTACTCAGGCAATACAAAAACATTCAAGAGAGCTGATCAGGACTTGAAAGCGCTGTGGAAAGCAATCGAAGAGCCCCTTCTCAGAAAGGGGCATCACCTGGAGGTTAATCGCCGAGCGAGCAGCCTGGTGGGGCGGATTCTGGGAAAGACTCATCAGGTCAGTGAAAACATGCCTGAGAAAGGTTCTTGGGAGAGCTTCACTGAACGTTGAAGAGAAGTGCACAGTCCTGACAGAGGTTGAAGGTATCCTAAATTCTAGGCCTCTGACCTTTGTGCACAATGAAGTGGATGAACCACAACCCCTGACTCCAGCACACTTCCGGCTGAGACTCAGCACCCAATGCTAAACAAGGAGGAAATGACACGCAGATGGAAGTACAGGCAAAGACCTGTGACCAGTTTCTGGAACAGTTGGTGAAGAGACTACTTGCTGGATCTAAAGTCAGGACACCGCTGTGACACACCACAGCCCACCCCACTGAAAGCGAGTGACGTTGTACTCATTGGAGAAGATAACACACCCAGACAAACCTGGAAACTAGGAAAGATTGAGGAACTGTTTCCAGGCCGAGATGGCCTAGTTAGATCATGTTCAGTTCGTACTGCTTCAGGGACTTTGTTGAGGAGACCTATTCAGTTGATATACTGCTTAGAGATTTAGATTAACTTTGTTCATCTGGGGGAGGAAGTTGTAACTTTACTGGGTTACATAGGTAATGTTTACAGTTAAATCATTGAGCTGTATCTACAGATATTTTCTTTAGAGTTATTTAGATATGTAATTGTATTAGAATTCGTGTGCTGGCGATTGAGAGAACTACATACATATTTCTGTTATATTGGTTAGTATTGGATTATGCTATTGACTGCAAGTTCCAGAATGCCTTGCGGCAGGAGGTAGAGAGAGAGAACGCGCCAGTTATGTACAAGGAGGAGTGACAAGGGAGTATCCTGACTTTTGCTAGCAACTTTCTTTTATTGTTTTGTAGAATCTAAAGTTGTTAAATGTAACATTAACAAGTATTATTACTAAAAGAAGCTTTCATTTCAAACCCGACGTCCCGAGTCATTACTTTGAAGATAGTTATTCTATAGCAGGAAAAGGTCAAGGTGCTCATGAAACGTAATCTCAAGGTGACAAACAGGTGGAAACAATTGCTTTTCAAAGAGCTTTAGGTGGCAGAGCAGAGGGAAGGCCGATCGTAGCTATGCTAACCCACTACAAAATGAAAATTGCCTAGTTACAACAGGGTAGGAAATTGAAGAACACCCCATTCCCTATTGATGAACAATTTCCTCATGAAATAGTGGAGAGACGACGTGCCCTGTACCCCACTTTCAAAAGGCTCCGAACAGAGAAGCAGAATGTTTGTTTAGTGGTCTATAAATTATATGTATGTAAACAACCAAATGTACAAGGACTCTAAGATTACAACGTGGCTGTGTGACAGCTACCGCCTGTTGAAGTAGTCCCGACACATGTTTGCTTATTTTTTTCTTTAAGCAATGGCTTTTTTTCTGGCCACTCGTCCATAAAGCCCAGCTCTGTGGAGTGTACGGCTTAAAGTGGTCCTATGGACAGATACTCCCATCTCCGCTGTGGAGCTTTGCAGCTCCTTCAGGGTTATCTTTGGTCTCTTTGTTGCCTCTCTGATTAACTCCCTCCTTGCCTGGTCCTTGAGTTTTGGTGGGTGGCCCTCTCTTGGCAGGTTTATTGTGGTGCCATGTTCTTTCCATTTTTAAATAATGGATTTAATGGTGCTCCGTGGGATGTTCAACATTTATAACCCAACCCTGATCTGTATTTACTCAAAACTTTGTCCCTGACCTGTTTCGAGAGCTCCTTGGTCTTCATGATGCCGCTTGCTTGGTGGTGTTGCAGATTCTGGGGCCTTTCAGAACAGGTGTATATGTACTGAGATCATGTTACAGATAATTTGCTGGATAGTGACTCATCATATTGTCCCCTGACTAACGTCCTGTGACAGACTGCTAATGCAGAGTGAGTAAGTCTCTGACCTGGCTGATCCTAGTAGAGAAAGAAGAGAAAACCACAACTAGGGAACAACTTTAGCTGGAAGTTTTGATGAACAATAAGATCAAACCCTTAAGCAACATTGTCATCTAAGTAATGTCCCTATAGTGCCACATAGAGTATCCCTCTCAAATAATAATTTAGCAGCACAGAATTAAGCTATTTACTATTTACCCAAATAATGAATTGGTACTTTCTGGTACTTACTGTAAGTGTTTTGTTGTAATTCAATCCATTTCTGTGCTGTCTTTATTATAGACTCTTATGGCGTAGACTCTCACAGCGGCTGTTGAAAGAGACAGAAAATTCAGAAATGTCAATAGTAATGCCAACTGAGCAGCTGAGCTGAGAGCTTAGCGATGAAACATCTATATTTTATCTGACCTTACAGTCCCTGCCTGTCACCATGGAGACAACCATCTTATCGCATAAGCCTTGGCGTCAGTTTGTGTGTTTGTGTAACGATGTGTCAGTTTGTGTGACGATGTGTCACGATGTGTCAGTTTGTGTGACGATGTGTCAGTTTGTGTGTTTGTGTAACGATGTGTCAGTTTGTGTGACGATGTGTCAGTTTGTGTGACGATGTGTCAGTTTGTGTGACGATGTGTCAGTTTGTGTGTTTGTGTGACGATGTGTCAGTTTGTGTGTTTGTGTAACGATGTGTCAGTTTGTGTGTTTGTGTAACGATGTGTCAGTTTGTGTGTTTGTGTAACGATGTGTCAGTTTGTGTGTTTGTGTAACGATTGTCGACGGGGAGAAGGAGAAGAGGACCAAAGTGCAGCGTGGTACATATTCATAATACATTTGAATAAAGATGAATACTGAACAAAAACAACAAACCGACAAAACAAACAGTTCTGTGAGGTACAACAAAAACACTAAACAGAAAATAACTACCCACAAAAACCATGTGGGCAAGAGCTACCTAAGTATGGTTCTCAATCAGAGACAACAACAGACAGCTGTCCCTGATTGAGAAACATACCCGGCCAAAAACAAAGAAATACAAAAACATAGAAAAAAGAACATAGTCACACCAAAATAACCAAAATAGAGAATAAAAAGCCTCTCTATGGACAGTTTGAGTGTTAGAGGGAGAGAGTTAAAGAATGCTAGATAAGAGGAAAGATATGGGTCTGTAAAAGAACATAATTCAAGCGAGAATCTTTACATCTTTGCCAAAACTGTTTGATAAATGAACAATCCCAATGAGATCTAACAGTGTTTATATCCTTGAGGCAGTCTATATCTACAGTGCATTCTGAAAGCATTCAGACCCCTTCCCTTTTTTCTACATTTTTGTTACGTCACACAGCCTTATTCTAAAATTTATAAAATAAATAATTGTCCTCATCAATCTACACACCCTATAATGACCAAGCGACAACAGGTTTTTAGAATTTTTGGCAAATTTAAAGAATGACGCAGACAAAAAACTATAAACCATACAAAATAAACTGTGAAGCTAAAGGCAATAGTGCCCACAAACAAAGACAACTTCCCACCAAAAAAAGGATACCTATGTATGGTTCCCAATCAGAGACAACGATAGACAGCTGCCCCCCCCAAAGGTGCGGCCTCCGGGCCGCAAAACCTAAACCTATAGGGGAGGGTCTGGGTGGGCATCTATCCGCGGTGACGGCTCTGGTGCGGGACGTAGACCCCGCTCCACCTCCGGCTTGGCCCACTTAGGTGGCGTCTCTAGAGCGGGGACCCTCACCACCGACCCCAGACTGGGGACTCTCGTAGCGGGCCCCGGAATTGTCTGGCTGGATGCCACGACACAGTGATGTGCACGGTGTCTTGAGTGAGCATTCACAGGCCGGTGTGCTCGGTGCCAGCGTCCCGCATTTGCCGGGTGGAAGCAGGCATCCGTTCTGTCTGGATGCCCAATACACCGGCCTGTGTATGCTCAGCCTCGACACAGTGCGCATCACCCCATAGCACGGGGCTTGACCAGTCACCTGCTTGCCACGGTAAGCACAGGGAGTTGGCTCAGGTCTCCAACCTGACTCAGCCACACTCCCCGTGCGCTTCCTCTCGGGCTTCCAGCCGTGTTCCCTCATACTGTTGCCGCTCTGCTTTAGCTGCTTTCGCCTTCTTCTCTGCTCCTACCTGCTCTGGCCAGGCAACCCTTCCCAGCCAGGATCTCCTCCCACGTCCAGGATCCCTTGCCATTCAAAATGTCCTCCCACGTCCATTCCTCCTTACCATGCTGCTTGGTCCTTTGGTGGTGGGAGGTTCTGTCACGGCTGTTGAAGGATGAGGACCAAGGTGCAGCGTGGTGAGTGTACATATTATTTTATTAAAGAATGATGCCAAAAATAAACCATACAAAACAAACTGTGAAGCTAAAGGCAATAGTGCCCGCAAACAAAGACAACTTCCCACAAACACAGGTGGGAAAAAGGGTACCGAAGTATGGGTCCCAATCAGAGACAACAATAGACAGCTGTCCCTGATTGAGAACCATACCCGGCCATAACCTAGAAATAGAAAATAATAGAAACACAAAACATAGAATGCCCACCCCAACTCACGCTCTGACCAAACCAAAATAGAGACATAAAAAGGATCTCTACGGTCAGGGCGTGACACCAAGAACACAGTGGCCTCCATCATTCTTAAATGGAGGAAGTTTAGAACCACCAAGACTCTTTCTAGAGCTGGTTGCCAAACTGAGCAATCGGGGTAGAAGGGCCTTGTTCAGGGATTTGACCAAGAACCCAATGGTCACTCTGACAGAGCTCCAGAGTTCCTCTTTGGAGATGGGAGAACTTTACAGAAGAACAACCATCTCTGCAGCACTCCACCAATCAGGCCTTCATGGTAGAATGGCCAGACGGAAGCCACTCCTCAGTAAAAGGCAGATGACAGCACGCTTGAAGTTCGCCAAAATGCACCTAAACTCAAACTTAGTGGATGTTCATCAACTTGAAAGGGGAACTTTTCTGACATCCAGTGCATTCGGAAAGTATTCAGACCCCTTTACTTTTTTGTTACGTTACAGCCTTATTCTAAAATGCATTAAATTATTTTTCACCTGGCCTCCTGTCAGAAAAGTTCCCCTTTCCAGTTGATAAACATCTACTAAGTTTGAGTTTCACTTTCTTTACATGAGCAGCACTGTCAAGAAATGGTGCTGGAATATTTATCTTCCTGTGTGATATATGTGGGTTCCATGCCAGGAGTCCAGGTCAGTGTTATGTTCCCCAGTTTCTGTGTTGTAGTTTGTGGATTTGCATGTGTGTATTTCAGGAAATGGCTTCCTGAAATCTCTCAAGCACCTGATTGGTCGACTCCATGGCTAATCGTCAAGACGCAGCTGTCTCCAATTACCCATTCCTTCTGAAGCTATATAAAAGCCAGTGCTCTGTTCAGAAGAGAGATTATTGCTGGGAGGAGATTGCAGAAAGATTGATTGTAACGTAGAGAATTGCTGAGAGCTGTGTTTGTTGTTTCTCAGAAAGTGATTGGGTATATACTATGTTAGTTGTTGCTGAGGGAGCTGGTTGGTTGTTTCTCAGAAAGTGATTGGGTATATACTATGTTAGTTGTTGCTGAGGGAGCTGGTTGGTTGTTTCTCAGAAAGTGATTGGGTATATACTATGTTAGTTGTTGCTGAGGGAGCTGGTTGGTTGTTTCTCAGAAAGTGATTGGGTATATACTATGTTAGTTGTTGCTGAGGGAGCTGGTTGGTTGTTTTCAGAAAGTGATTGGGTATATACTATGTTAAGGGAGCTGGTTGGTTGTGATTGGGTATATACTATGTTAGTTGTTGCTGAGGGAGCTGGTTGGTTGTTTCTCAGAAAGTGATTGGGTATATACTATGTTAGTTGTTGCTGAGGGAGCTGGTTGGTTGTTTCTCAGAAAGTGATTGGGTATATACTATGTTAGTTGTTGCTGAGGGAGCTGATCGGTTGTCTGGTATGTGTCAATAGGATGCAGTGTTTTAATTATTGAAATGGTTTGTTATCCTGTTTCATTTGTTCCCAGGGGGGAAGGGGGAGGCACCTAGGGAGGGCTTAGCCAAGAGGCCCGTGGGCATACATATAGCCATAGTGTATTCACTGTCTACTCTAGGCACACTAGGTAAGACCTGGGCGGACCACCCCCTGTATTTTGGTTAGGGCACCAGGTGGTGCTAAGTTAGGTAGTGGGTAGGCAGGTTAAATAGGTAGTGGGTAGGCAGGTTAGATAGGTAGTGGGTAGGCAGGTTAGATAGGTAGTGGGTAGGCAGGTTAGATGGGTAGTGGGTAGGCAGGTTAGATGGGTAGTGGGTAGGCAGGTTAGATGGGTAGTGGGTAGGCAGGTTAGATGGGTAGTGGGTAGGCAGGTTAGATGGGTAGTGGGTAGGCAGGTTAGATGGGTAGTGGGTAGGCAGGTTAGATGGGTAGTGGGTAGGCAGGTTAGATGGGTAGTGGGTAGGCAGGTTAGATGGGTAGTGGGTAGGCAGGTTAGATGGGTAGTGGGTAGGCAGGTTAGATGGGTAGTGGGTAGGCAGGTTAGATGGGTAGTGGGTAGGCAGGTTAGATGGGTAGTGGGTAGGCAGGTTAGATGGGTAGTGGGTAGGCAGGTTAGATGGGGATGGGGGGTTAGATGGGGAGTGGGTAGGCAGGTTAGAGATAGGGGGTTAGATGGGTAGGCAGGTTAGATGGGGATGGGGCAGGTTAGATGGGGAGGGTAGGCAGGTTAGATGGGGAGTGGGTAGGCAGGTTAGATGGGGAGTGGGTAGGCAGGTTAGATGGGGAGTGGGTAGGCAGGTTAGATGGGGAGTGGGTAGGCAGGTTAGATGGGGAGTGGGTAGGCAGGTTAGATGGGGAGTGGGTAGGCAGGTTAGATGGGGAGTGGGTAGGCAGGTTAGGCAGGTTAGATGGGGAGTGGGTAGGCAGGTTAGATGGGGAGTGGGTAGGCAGGTTAGATGGGGAGTGGGTAGGCAGGTTAGATGGGGAGTGGGTAGGCAGGTTAGATGGGGAGTGGGTAGGCAGGTTAGATGGGGAGTGGGTAGGCAGGTTAGATGGGGAGTGGGTAGGCAGGTTAGATGGGGAGTGGGTAGGCAGGTTAGATGGGGAGTGGGTAGGCAGGTTAGATGGGGAGTGGGTAGGCAGGTTAGATGGGGAGTGGGTAGGCAGGTTAGATGGGGAGTGGGTAGGCAGGTTAGATGGGGAGTGGGTAGGCAGGTTAGATGGGGAGTGGGTAGGCAGGTTTAGATAGGGATGGGGAGTGGGTAGGCAGGTTAGATGGGGAGTGGGGGCAGGTTTTGACATTTAGGCTTGCTTTGGTTAGGCCAGGTTAGATGGGGAGTGGGTAGGCAGGTTAGATGGGGAGTGGGTAGGCAGGCCCCAGGTTTTTCCCCAGGTTAGATATTACCGTGTGAAGGAAGGTTAAATTCCAGGTTAGTAAATGGTAAATTCTGCCAGGTTTTGTCATCCAGGTTAGATAGGTAGTGGGTAGGCAGGTAAGAGGGGGATTTGACATTTACTTGCTTTGGTTCCGTCCAGCCCCTTTTCCCCATATTACCGTGTGAAGGAATAAATTCCTAGTAAATGGTAAATTCTGCCTTTTGTCATCCTTACGCACACCTACTGTCCCATACCTCTTTTGCTTCACGGAGAGTTGAGTTGTAGCAGGGTGTTGCGTCCCCTCTTCACAGAGGTGTAGCAGTCAGAAATAAAACAGATAGTGGGTCTATTTACCAGAGGAAAGCAAATATTGACCATCCAGAAGAATGGATTCAACGGTCTTTTTATATCAAAACACAAAGGTTTCCAAGGTTTTTTGTACTATTTTTGCCCTTGCTATGAATTTGTTATTTTTGGAGGGGGGTTAGGTGAGTATCAAGCCTAACGTGTCTTAGTTCTAAAATCCAAATAATGACAGGCTACACATCACACATGTTGATTCAAAACTCGTCATACCTAAACCATAGTCCCCAAGGAGCACTAGATGAAGTGTTTTTTTACTTTCATGAGGATTTCATTGCCCATGTTCACATGGAAAAAGGTTGGCACTTCTGCTGCTTCATCTAACTCTATGACCAGTAGTTGGCATTAGGGAACTAAACAATGATTTTCTTTCTTCTTCTGAGATGTCACATTACTTCGCTGGAGCCTCTGTTAAGTGTGACTTAGCCAAATTCAACTAAGAGGCAGGAGTTAACAAACCCATATTGATGTACCACCTCAATTGTAACACCTCATATTGATGTAGGCCCCCTCCGCCCTATCTGAGATATCTACTGCAGCCCTCATCCTCCACATACAACACCCATTCTGCCAGTCACATTCTGTTAAAGGTCCCCAAAGCTCACACATCCCTGGGTCGCTCCTCTTTAGTTCACTGCAGCTAGTGACCGAAACGAGCTGCAACAAACACTCAAACTAGACGGTTTTATCTCCATCTCTTCATTCAAAGACTCAATCATGGACACTTACTGACTGTGGCTGCTTTGGGTGATGTATTGTTGTCTCTACCTTCTTGCCCTTTGTGTTGTTGTCTGTGTCCAATAATGTTTGTACCATGTTTTGTGCTGCTGACATGTTGTGTTGCTACCATGCTGTGTTGTCATGTGTTGCTGCCTTGCTATGTTGTCTTAGGTCGCTTTTTGTGTAGTGTTGTGTTGTCTCTCTTGTTGTGGTGTGTTTTGTCCTATATTTCTATGATATTTCTATATATATTTATTTTAAATCCCAGCCCCCGTCCCCACAGGAGGCCTTTTTCCTTTTGGTTGGCCGTCATTGTAAGTAAGAATTTGTTCTAACTGACTTGCTTAGTTAAATAAATAAGTACCACATTATCTCTGCTTGAAGGAGTTCATGAACACTACTGCTCCTACAGGTCAAAGACTGTACTGCATTAAAACAGCCTGGGGTGTCGTGTCAGGCCAACGTCATGACAGGGGTCAACACCTGTAGGCAGCAGCCTGGGCGGTACATTTTCTTGTTCTTCAGAGAGGACAGTCAGGCAGTATGACAGGACAGTGGAGAGAAGTGATACAGTGGGTGGGTGTCTGCCTATGGAGAATGACTACAGAAACCAATGATTTATATATATACACTCGATGAATGTTTTGAAGCCACCACGCCTCCATCTTGGCACTCCCCAACCTTTGGAAAAAAATAATTTAAAGCTCTAGAAGTGCGTTTATAGAGCCATACAGTGGAGGTATCATAATACCCATAAAACCTAGGGGGCAAACATGGAAACAGTTCCAATGTTTTTTTTTACACTTTGTAAAGTACTTAAGTAAAAATACTTTAAAGTACTACTTATGTCGTTTTATGGGGTATTTGTACTTAACTCTACTATTTATATTTGGACTACTTTCACTTTTACTCTACTACGTTCCCAAAGGAAAAATGTACTTTTTACTCCATACATTTTCCCTGACACCCAAAAGTACTGGCTACATTTTGAATAGTTAGCAGGAAAGCAAAATGGTCCAATTCACACACTTATCACGAGTCTATCCCTGGTTATCCCTACTGTATCTGATCTGGCAGATTCACTAAACACAAATGCTTCATTTCTAAATGATGTCTGAGTGTTGGAGTTTGCCCCTGCCTATCTGTAAATGTAAAAAACAAACTAATTGTGCGGTCTGGTTTGCTTAATAAGGAATGCTAAATTATTTATACTTTTACTTTTGATACTTAAGTGTATTTTAGCAATTACATTCACTTTTGATACTTAAGTATATTTAAAACTAAATACTTTTACTCAATTAGTATTTTACTGGGTGACTTTCACTTTTACTTGAGTCATTTTCTATTAAAAGGTATCTTTACTTTTACTCAAGTATGACAGTTGGGTACTTTTTCCACCAATGCATTTTTCACATTGGGGATTTTAGAAAGACTTAAAATAAGGGCTGTGTTTCGTATACATTAATAAAAGTCACCTTGTCCAAGATAGATTTACATGGTTTTCAAATGTCACGCCAGGGTAAGCCTACACAAAACAGAGCCCTTATTTTAAGTGTTTCTAAAAGCAAAAAACTATACCAAGCTGGCAGTCCTCTAGTGGGTGTAGTGAGGAGGGCCTCTTCTCCACCAAGGGGCTCTGTACAGTACACCCCTTACCTACCAGGTAAAATGATCCCCTTGGTTAGAACATAGACCGCCTGATTATAAAGTAGACAGGCATGTTTTATGTGAGATAAAGGATGCCTGGGGGGCTGGCTGGTGGGTGTCACACACATATCAGTCTTATGACAGACAGTTGTCAATCATCTCAGCCAAATGTTTTATTTGTCAGAGGGGAATCAGCAGAGGAAGCTGCTAGAATCATAATGTACACAACAACACTGAGCTCAAAACAGTCTTCATTGTACAGAGTATTATTTTAAGCTGCAGTACAATGGGACCCTATCAGAAATAGATACGGTATATTGATTTGACCACTGCAGGCTACTTACTACACAGGGCTGACACATGTTTCTGAAACACAAGTGATCGAGGACATGTCCCAGAGTCAGCACTGTACAGTAAGCACACATCCACAACAAGTGCTGTAGTCTTTTGTTGATTTTAAATGGCTGCTCTCACAAGCTGTGAAAGTGATCTCTACACGGTTGGACAGGGACAGACAGTCCCCAAGCCTGAACGATGCCCACCACTATCAAGAACACGTATAGAATGTCAATGCTGCTAAATATAGTATCATATAACATGTACTGAATGGTTCCGGGGAAACGCTCTGGCTTTCTTGTAAAATCATGGATCTGGGCTGAAAGTGAGTTTGGGGATGTGTGTCGAAGAGGAGAGGACAGACTGACAGACAGATATGTAACAGATAGCTGTGATCAGTGGAATATGCTGTAGATGAGGGGACAGACAGGGTGGCAGGTGGCTGGATCGAAAGGTTGCTGGATCGAATCCCTGAGCTAACAAGGTAAAAATCTGTCATTCTGCCCCTGAGCAAGGCAATTAACCCACTGTTCCCTGGGTGCTGAAGAAGTGAATGTTGATTAAGACAGCCCCCCACACCTCTCTGATTCAGATGGGTTGGGTTAAACACAGATGAGGAAGTTGTATTACTGACTAGGTATCCCCCTTTCCCTAACAGATAGCTGGGATCAGTATAATATGCTGTAAAGGAGAACATCAGGCAATATTACATACTGTGTGTGCTCTGATACAGACATACACACACAGTGTTCAATTTTAAAATAGCCTTCATGATGTCAGCTTACCAGTAGCCTGTTTTTGCACTGGGACCAACCTCTTGGGCATGTACCAGAATTATTTTGGACCGGGATGAATTTAGACTTTACACATGAGTGACCCACCATGACGATAAAAACACACACACACTGACTGCAGGAAGTTAATAAGGCTGGTTGGTGTGGCTGGTTGTGATCTCCTATCAAACAGCTGAGAGTGAGAGGCGGTTATTATGGTTTCTTCCACTACACCCCTGCTGATGGGGAGGGTGTCTTACGGTTTCTTCCACTACACCCCTGCTGATGGGGAAGGGTGTCTTACGGTTTCTTCCACTACACCCCTGCTGATGGGGAAGGGTGTCTTACGGTTTCTTCCACTACACCCCTGCTGATGGGGAAGGGTGTCTTACGGTTTCTTCCACTACAACCCTGCTGATGGGGAAGGGTGTCTTACGGTTTCTTCCACTACACCCCTGCTGATGGGGAAGGGTGTCTGGTGTCAGGGTCATCAGCCTCATCTGGTGGTTAACACTGGGCTGTGAAACTGCTTCCTGCCTGTATGGCTGTAGAAGTAGAAATAGTGACATATTTGTACACGTGTATAATACAGTATACTTTAGCATCTCTTATCTTCAAACAACTTCCTCAGTTTCGGAGGAAGCATAATATGAATAACTATTCTATTCTGAATGTTGTTCTGCTTTGGGCAGTAGTATGTTCCCTATCGGCTCTCAACACATAACTTATCCCATGTCGTTATGCAATACATTACCCTGACACAATTTACATTCAAATATACTGTATGCCATGAGTCATATCTAAGGAGCCCCACTGTTTGTTTGGTGCAAACTATAAAAAATGATGTAACAACATATTTGCAGAGGATGACTGACCCTATTCATACGTTTGAATGGATAATATGTATCTATTAGGTAAAGTCACATGGCCAGTACATGCCAACATCACCCCTCTGAATATATGGTTGGTGTTGGCAGTACACGCCTGGCACCAGGACAGCTCTAGAGTGGAGGGATGCATCAACAGATGGACATAATCTCCTCATTATTGCCACCACCCATTAGGATCCTCTTAAATGAATAAAAGGGCTATGTCATAAACCCTGAAAGTTCCAGAATGGGTGAAAATGGCAGCCATATTAGTCAGGGAGAAATCCAAACCAGTCTAATAAGTTGTTATCAATAAAACAGCACAATAGTGTTAGATTTGGCTGCTGGAGGGCAAGGAGACCCCCAGCTCCACTAAAACCATTGACAACTACGTGCCATTTCCAAGGGATTGTTAAATTAATGGTAACTATTTGGTTTTAATATCATCACCTCTTGAAGAGTATAGTCACAACTACACATTTCCAATTATTACTAATTTAGTGTTTTACAGCAATCAGTAAACATCAATTGGAGATGTATTTTCAGATACCTGAGGGTAGCCAGATCCATTTAGCATGTAGCTAGCTAGTTAGCTAAAACAAACAACATGTCAGTTAGCTTGCTTCATCAAAGATTCGGCTTTTGGAAAGAGCTTGACATCATCCTGGTAAATGTGTCAGTCGGCCTACTGCCATGAGATGGCAAGCAAATCAAACACTATATATGTCACGCCTGCTCCAGCTCCCCCTCTCTGGTGCTCAAGGGCGCCAGGCTGTCCATCATTATGCACACCTGTCACCATCATTACGCGCATCAGAGCTCATTGGACTCACCTGGACTCCTTCACTTTGTTGATTTCTCCTTCTATATCTGTCTGTTCCTCAGTTTGTTCCCCAGGCCTTCCTAATCGACCTGGCCCGGGTATCCTGGAAGGACTTTGACCTCATCCCGTCAGTTGAGGATGCCTGGTCATTCTTTAAAAGTAACTTCCTCTCCATTTTAGATAAGCATGCTCCGTTCAAAAAATGCAGAACTAAGAACAGATACAGCCCTTGGTTCACTCCAGACCTGACTGCCCTCGACCAGCACAAAAACATCCTGTGGCGGACTGCAATAGCATTGAATAGTCCCCGTGATATGCAACTGTTCAGGGAAGTCAGGAACCAATACAGGCAGTCAGTCAGGAAAGCTAAGGCCAGCTTCTTCAGGCAGAAGTTTGCATCCTGTAGCTCCAACTCCAAAAAGTTCTGGGACACTGTGAAGTCCATGGAGAACAAGAGCACCTCCTCCCAGCTGCCCACTGCACTGAGGCTAGGTAACACGGTCACCACCGATAAATCCATGATTATCGAAAACTTCAATAAGCATTTCTCAACGGCTGGCCATGCCTTCCGCCTGGCTACTCCAACCTCGGCCAACAGCTCCGCCCTCCCCCGCAGCTCCTCGCCCAAGCCTACACAAATCCAGATAGCAGATGTTCTGAAAGAGCTCCAAAACCTGGACCCGTACAAATCAGCTGGGCTTGACAATCTGGACCCTCTATTTCTGAAACTATCCGCCGCCATTGTCGCAACCCCTATTACCAGCCTGTTCAACCTCTCTTTCCAAGGATTGGAAAGCTGCCGCAGTCATCCCCCTCTTCAAAGGGGGAGACACCCTGGACCCAAACTGTTACAGACCTATATCCATCCTGCCCTGCCTATCTAAGGTCTTCGAAAGGCAAGTCAACAAACAGGTCACTGACCATCTCAAATCCCACCGTACCTTCTCCGCTGTGCAATCTGGTTTCCGAGCCGGTCACGGGTGCACCTCAGCCACACTCAAGGTACTAAACGATATCATAACCGCCATCGATAAAAGACAGTACTGTGCAGCCGTCTTCATCGACCTTGCCAAGGCCTTCGACTGTCAATCACCATATTCTTATCCGCAGACTCATTAGCCTCAGTTTTTCGGATGACTGCCTTGCCTGGTTCACCAATTACTTTGCAGACAGAGTTCAGTGTGTCAAATCGGAGGGCATGCTGTCCGGTCCTCTGGCAGTCTCTATGGGGGTGCCACAGGGTTCAATTCTCGGGCCGACTCTTTTCTCTGTATATATCAATGATGTTGCTCTTGCTGCGGGCGATTCCCTGATCCACCTCTACGCAGACGACACCATTCTATATACTTTCGGCCCGTCATTGGACACTGTGCTATCTAACCTCCAAACGAGCTTCAATGCCATACAACACTCCTTCCGTGGCCTCCAACTGCTCTTAAACGCTAGTAAAACCAAATGCATGCTTTTTAACCGATCGCTGCCTGCACCCGCATGCCCGACTAGCATCACCACCCTGGATGGTTCCGACCTTGAATATGTGGACATCTATAAGTACCTAGGTGTCTGGCTAGACCTAGGTGTCTGGCTAGTCTGGATGCAAACTCTCCATCCAGACTCATATCAAGCATCTCCAATCGAAAATCAAATCAAGAGTCAGCTTTCTATTCCGCAACAAAGCCTCCTTCACTCACGCCGCCAAGCTTACCCTAGTAAAACTGACTATCCTACCGATCCTCGACTTCGGCGATGTCATCTACAAAATGGCTTCCAACACTCTACTCAGCAAACTGGATGCAGTCTATCACAGTGCCATCCGTTTTGTCACTAAAGCACCTTATACCACCCACCACTGCGACTAATATGCTCTAGTCGGGTGGCCCTCGCTACATATTCGTCGCCAGACCCACTGGCTCCAGGTCATCTACAAGTCCATGCTAGGTAAAGCTCCGCCTTATCTCAGTTCCCTGGTCACGATGGCAACACCCATCCGTAGCACGCGCTCCAGCAGGTGTATCTCATTGATCATCCCTAAAGCCAACACCCCATTTGGCCGCCTTTCGTTCCAGTACTCTGCTGCCTGTGACTGGAACGAATTGCAAAAATCGCTGAAGTTGGAGACTTTTATATCCCTCACCAACTTCAAACATCAGCTATCTGAGCAGCTAACCGATCGCTGCAGCTGTACATAGTCTATTGGTAAATAGCCCACCCATTTTCACCTACCTCATCCCCATACTGTTTTATTATTTACTTTTCTGCTCTTTTGCACACCAATATCTCTACCTGTATATGACCATCTGATCATTTATCACTCCAGTGTTAATCTGCAAAATTGTAATTATTCGCCTACCTCCTCATGCCTTTTGCACACATTGTATATAGACTCCCCCTTTTTTTCTACTGTGTTATTGACTTGTTAATTGTTTACTCCATGTGTAACTCTGTGTTGTCTGTTCACACTGCTATGCTTTATCTTGGCCAGGTCGCAGTTGCAAATGAGAACTTGTTCTCAACTAGCCTACCTGGTTAAATAAAGGTGTTCTCAACTAGCCTACCTGGTTAAATAAAGGTGAAATAAAAAAAATAAAAAAATAAAAAAGTGTCAGCGTTATTGTCGTTGTGTTTTCCCCTGTCCAGACGTTGTCCTTGTTTGTTTTTTGTCTGTTGTTTATTTAATGTTCACTCCCTGTACTTGCTTCTCATCTCCCAGCGTCTGTCCTCACAGAATGCTGACACCACAATTTGAAGCATCAGGGAGTTGTTGTTTTGGTGATGTCAGGTCTGGGGTCGCTGCTGAAGGAACCGGGTCTGGGGTCGCTGCTGAAGGAACCGGGGTGCCTCAACTGGCTCATTGGGCTTCCACTCCTCAGCTGGCTCATTGGGCTTCCACTCCTCAGCTGGCTCATTGGGCTTCCACTCCTCAGCTGACTCATTGGGCTTCCACTCCTCAGCTGGCTCATTGGGCTTCCACAACTTAGCTGGCTCATTGGGCTTCCACAACTTAGCTGGCTCATTGGGCTTCCACAACTTAGCTGGCTCTTTGGGCTTCCACAACTTAGCTGGCTCATTGGGCTTCCACAACTTAGCTGGCTCATTGGGCTTCCACAACTTAGCTGGCTCATTGGGCTTCCACTCCTCAGCTGGCTCATTGGGCTTCCACAACTTAGCTGGCTCATTGGGCTTCCACTCCTCAGCTGGCTCATTGGGCTTCCACAAGTTAGCTGGCTCATTGGGCTTCCACTCCTTAGCTGGCTCATTGGGCTTCCACTCCTCAGCTGGCTCATTGGGCTTCCACTCCTCAGCTGGCTCATTGGGCTTCCACTCCTCAGCTGGCTCATTGGGCTTCCACTCCTCAGCTGGCTCATTGGGCTTCCACTCCTCAGCTGGCTCATTGGGCTTCCACAACTTAGCTGGCTCATTGGGCTTCCACAACTTAGCTGGCTCATTGGGCTTCCACTCCTCAGCTGGCTCATTGGGCTTCCACAACTTAGCTGGCTCATTGGGCTTCCACAACTTAGCTGGCTCATTGGGCTTCCACAACTTAGCTGGCTCATTGGGCTTCCACAACTTAGCAGGCTCATTGGGCTTCCACAACTTAGCTGGCTCATTGGGCTTCCACAACTTAGCTGGCTCATTGGGCTTCCACAACTTAGCTGGCTCATTGGGCTTCCACAACTCAGCTGGCTCATTGGGCTTCCACAACTTAGCTGGCTCATTGGGCTTCCACAACTTAGCTGGCTCATTGGGCTTCCCCAATTAGCTGGCTCGAGAGATTTCAAAACATAGGCCCATTGTCTTATGTCAGATCTTGTCACTCATCTGCAATGCTCGTCCCTCAACTGATCTGTCTTTTAGGACATGGAACTCGTATTCAAATTTCAATATTGAGCATCCGCTATTCAAAAAATGAAAACAAAAATGAAACCAACATTTTTTATATCACTGCTCTCTTGTATGACTCTCCATGAAATAGGAAGAATAACTAGTTCAATTATTGCAAATATTGTGACAGTGATTTAATATTTTGTGAGAAAATCAAAACGAAGAGGTGGCTATCTCCTACAAAAATGATGTGCAAGGATGTCGGTCCCCAGTGCAGTGACTTCAACTTGATCAGCTGCTTAGCTTACTGCTGTAGATGTTACAGTAGCTAGCTAGTTTACAGACATAGCTAGGGACGAGTGGAAGTGTTGCAGACTGGGTACCCTACCCCACGAGAGGAGAGAGTCCTCTGAGACATGCAGCCCAGCTGGGCAAAGTAGTAAAGATAGAAGAGAAGCATGGAGAGGCCAGAGATAGAAGAGAAGCATGGAGAGGCCAGAGATAGAAGAGAAGCATGGAGAAGACAGAGATAGCCAGACTTGTAAAAGGCCAAGGAACATAAGTTTGGTTTTGGAGAAACACCATGAGTGTGTGTGCTCTGCAAGCAATACAGCTGATGAAGGCGCGGCAAGAGCGTGGTGAACGGATAGACATTGAGGAAGAATGGCGCCAAGTACAAACTGTATTCTGCTGTCTGATGGCTCAGAAATTGAACCTGACAAGACTGAGGATGAATGATCCTCGTCCTGATGGTCTTGCAAAGGATAATTCGGAGAAAGTGGAGGCTTGCCTTTTAGCTGATCCATATGTAGTCTCAGGCTGGGTAGAAAAGAGGTTGGGTACTGTTAAATCGGTGAAGGTAGCTCGAAGTGGACTTGTGATGATTTTCTGTCATCCCTAGGGAGTGGACACTTCGCGTCACACAACTAGGGAAAAAGCCAATGACTTGCACCTTTGAAAGGAGTAATTACTGAGGTGGCGTTAAATGTTGGAAGTGGAGCAACTGAAATGGAAAATTCCCTGTGTCTGTGACAGCCGCGGTTTGGGCATCTCACCGCAGACCCAGTGCTGAGCATGGTGAAACTGAAAAGACGTCTGTCCGTTTGAGTTTTGAAGCAGTCTTTACCTGAGAAAGTTAGGATATGTCAGTTATCCAGTGAGAGCGTTTGTGCCAAACCCACTGAGGTGTTTCAGATGCCAAGCCTATGGTCATGTTACACTAGCTTGTAGAAGGGAGATTCCGAGATGTGAGAAGTGTGCAGGAGGGCCTGGGACAAAGGACTGTTTAGTATCGGTGGGAAAAAATATGTGTCAATTGTAGGGGTTCCCATGTTGCTGGGGATCAGAAGTGTCCGGCACCAGAGAGACAGGTCGAGGTTGCCAGGTTCAGAGTAGAACAGAATGTGTTGTATGCTGAGGCAGTGAAGAGAGTAGAGAATGATTGCCAAAACAGAGTGTAATGGAGAAGAGTTACAAGGTGTTGAATGAAAGAGTCCTGTCTTCTCAAGTCATTGGCCTAGTGTGGGATCAGCTGGGGTCAAAGTAGTGGAATGGGGTGGTGATTTAACATTTCATGAAATAGTGGTAAATAGCTGTAGGTTTAGTTGGTGGTATATAATAGTGGTACGTAATAGTGGTATATACAGTGGGGGGAAAAAGTATTTAGTCAGCCACCAATTGTGCAAGTTCTCCCACTTAAAAAGATGAGAGAGGCCTGTAATTTTCAACATAGGTACACTTCATCTATGACAGACGAAATGAGAAAAACAAATACTTTTTATCTCCACTGTGGACGCTAGTTGGTGGTATGTAAAAGTGGTAAATAGGTGGAGGGTTAGTTGGTGGTATGTAATAGTGGTATATAGATGTTAGTTGGTGGTATGTAATAGTGGTATATAGATGTTAGTTGGTGGTATGTAATAGTGGTATATAGATGTTAGTTGGTGGTATGTAATAGTGGTATATAGATGTTAGTTGGTTGGTATGTAATAGTGATGTTATATAGATGCTAGTTGGTGGTATGTAATAGTGGTATATAGATGTTAGTTGGTGGTATGTAATAGTGGTATATAGATGTTAGTTGGTGGTATGTAATAGTGGTATATAGATGTTAGTTGGTGGTATGTAATAGTGGTATATAGATGTTAGTTGGTGGTATGTAATAGTGGTATATAGATGTTAGTTGGTGGTATGTAATAGTGGTATATAGATGTTAGTTGGTGGTATGTAATAGTGGTATATAGATGCTAGTTGGTGGTATGTAATAGTGGTATATAGATGCTAGTTGGTGGTATGTAATAGTGGTATATAGATGCTAGTTGGTGGTATGTAATAGTGGTATATAGATGTTAGTTGGTGGTATGTAATAGTGGTATATAGATGCTAGTTGGTGGTATGTAATAGTGGTATATAGATGTTAGTTGGTGGTATGTAATAGTGGTATATAGATGCTAGTTGGTGGTATGTAATAGTGGTATATAGATGCTAGTTGGTGGTATGTTAAAGTGTATAGCCTTTATATATACCGCTTTGTTGTTGAATGGATCAAAAGAGAAACACATCTTTCCTACTGATGAGTCAACAGGGTCAATAGAAGGTAGGCTCTGAGGGTCAGGTCTTTCCTACTGATGAGTCAACAGGGTCAATAGAAGGTAGGCTCTGAGGGTCAGGGTCCTGAATAATAAAGCAACCCCTGAGGGAACGGCATCTAAAACAATTGCAAAATCTTTAGGTGTTACAGGGACCTAGTAAAGTGGAATTCCCTATAACTGAGTAAAAGACCCTGCATTTACCAGTTGGCTCAACAATAGGATATTATTTTGGAACCAATATTCTAAAAACAAAGAAGTATTTTTATACAATATATCCCGATTATTCCATATATAATATCTGTGTGGAGAAAAATTATGCTTATAAATTAAGGACCATGACAAGAAAACCTGCCGATGAAAAGCAGAAAGTTCCACTGGGAGTTTGTCAATATTACAATTGCAAACCAACATGAAGTTAAGGCCACCAAAATTAGAGAAGACATGATGTGTCACGCCTTGGTCATTATATTTTGTGTTTTTGGTATATGTTTGGGTAAGCCAGGGTGTGACATCTGATTGGGGTTTGTAATTGGGATTGTGTATGATTAGGGGTGTGTCTTTCTGGCTGAGAGAGAGTGGCTGAGTGAGTCAGACCTGAGCCTACTCTCCCTGTTCAATGAAGAGCAGTGAGGCTGGTCTTGGGAGATGGTCAGGTATTGCCGTCCCAAGGAGGAAATAGAAGCAGCTAAAGCGGAGAGGCACCAGTATGAGGAGGCAGCACGGAGACGCGGTTGGAAACCGGGGATAAGAATAGTTATGCCAGGTAGGAGACCTGCGCATACTCCCTGTGCTCACCGTTGGGCTAGAGAGACCGGGCAGGCACCGTGTTATGCTATGGAGCGCACAGTGTTTCCAGTGCGGGTGCAGAGCCAGCTGCGACACATACCAGCCCTTCCTATTGGCCGGGCTAGAGTGGGCATCGAGCCAGGAAGCTTGGGCAGGCTCGGTGCTCAAAGCTCCACAATTGCAAAAGTCCTTTCCCCGCACCAGGTGTTAGTTCCAGCACCACGCACCAGGCCTCCAGTGCGCCTCGCCTGTTCAGCGCAGCCAGAGCTTTTCTCCTCTCCTGCGCTGTTGAGTCTCCCGCCTGTTTAGCACAGCCAAGCCTTTCTCCTAAATGAGCCGGAGTCTCCAGTCTGCCCATTGCCCAGTGCTCCCAGTCTGCCCACAATCGGCCCAGCGTCGCCAGTCTGCCAGGATCCGCCAGAAGTGCCAGTCTGCCAGGATCCGCCAAGTGCCAGTCTGCCAAGATCTTCTAGATCGGCCAGACAACCTGAATCTTCCAACCAAAGAAGCCTATTTTTCAGTACAATACTGATCCTATTAGGCTGCTTCTGTAGCTGCCCCTCAATATGCCCCTCTGTCCTGAGATGCCCTTCTGTCCTGAGATGCCCCTCTGTCCTGAGCTTCCCCTCTGTCCCGAGCTGCCCCTCTGTCCCGAGCTGCCCCTCTCTCCCGAGCTGCCCCTCTGTCCTGAGCTGCCCCTCTGTCCCGAGCTGCCCCTCGGTCCCGAGCTGCCCCTCGGTCCCGAGCTGCCCCTCAGTTATGTGGGGATCAGGGTGAGGACTATTAGGCCATGGTCGGCGGAGAAAATGGACTATCCCAGGACGCGAAGGAGAGGAAATAGGACATTAATGGAGTGGGGTCCACGTCCCGAGCCAGAACCGCCACCATGACCCGGAATGCTCTTGAAAACTTAGGGGGTTCTGTCACGCCTTGGTCATTATATTTTGTGTTTTTGTATAAAGCCAGGGTGTGACATGGGTTTATATGTTGTGTTTCGTATTGGGGTTTGTATTAATTGGGATTGTGTATGATTAGGGGTGTGTCACTGCCTGAGTTTGTCATCATTGTCTCTGATTGGGAACCGTATTTAGGTAAGTTGCGTTGTATTTTGTGGGTGTTTGTTCCTGTCTTAACCAGAAGGCTGTAATAGGTTTCGTTTCGTTTGTTGTTTTCTTATACAGTTATTTCATGTACCGCTATTATCTTCATCAAAGTCATGAGTAACCTACATGCTGCATTTCGGTCTGACTCTCTTCATACAACAGACGAACGACGTTACATGATGAGGAATAAAATTCCACATAGAAGTGGGTCTTCTTGGGAATTGTTTTATCCAATTGATCTTAAAAGTATTATTTAAAGTAGTAAAGTCCAGAAAATACAGCCCACCATTCTCATAAGTGTTCATTACAACAGTTTTCCTAATGTAATGGGTATGGTTTCTCCACAGAAAGTTGAAAAGCATCTGGTCTATCTCCTTGCTTATTTTACCATCAAGATATAAAGATAGAGTGCCATATGTTAGTCTAGAGATACCTTCAGCCTTGGTTATTAGGACTCTACCTTTTAAAGATAAGTCCCTCTGTAGCCATTGATTTAGCTCCTTCTGTTTTTTTTAATAAGAGGGTTAAAATTTAGTAAGCCTCTAGACTTCTGATCCTTTGTAATGGTTATGCCTAAATATGTAAGTTCTTCTTTTACTGGAATACCATAATATGAAGGTGTCACACAATCTTTGACAGCCATGAGTTCACATTTATTAATGTTAAGATATATTAATGTTAAGATATAATGTTAAGATATAATGTTAATGTTAAGAATTTGTAAGAAGTTGGGTGATTAATAAAAACAGGTACGGAGAGATTGGACAACCTTGCCTAATTCCTCTTTTTAACTCAAATCTAGGTGAGGTGCCATATTTCAATTTGATAGAGCTGTTACCATTTCTATAGAGAGTCTTAATAGCCTTACAGAAAAAAATCCCCAAAGCCAAGTCTCTCAAGGGACTGGAAGAGGAACTGATGCTCTACTGTGTCAAATGCTTCATAAAAATATAAAAATAATATGAAGCTATCCATGGCTATTAGGCCTGAGTAGTCAAGTATGTCTAATACTAGCCTGACATTGTTAGAAATATGTCTGTTCCTCATAAAGTCAGACTGCATTTCATCAATGATTGCATCCAGGACTTCTTTAATTATTTTTTACAAGTACTAAGGCTAATATCTTATATTGTTATTATTAAGAAGACAAATTGGACGGCAGTTATCGATGAGCAGCACTTCTTTTTTAGGTTTAGGTATCAGTGTTATTAACTCCCGACTCATTGTAGGAGGGAGAACATTGTTTTTAATACTCTCTAAAAATAATTTGTAAAATTCTGATGTAATTCTGATGTAATTCCATCAACACCTGGTGATTTATTGTTCTTTAGATGTTTGAACGACTCTATAATCTCTTCAACTTTGATGGGTTCATCACACTGTTTAGATTCTATATCACTGATAGAGTGAACATTATTCAGTGAGCCAAAAAACATAACTGTGGATTCCTGACAGTATGTAGAGCTATACAATTTTCTGTAAAAATTGGTACAGTATTTAGCGATACATTTTTGGTCATCTGTAATAACACCAATGTTTAACTTATGTATAGTGTTATTTTTAGAGTGAAATTTCTCAAGTCTAAAGAAATAGGTTACTAAATGCTATCAAAACCATAGAAACCCTGTGTCAAAACTCCCCAAAGGCAGGCTGAAAACTCCCTAAATATGGTGACAAAGTTGGCAGCACTGGTTAGACAGCGCATTGTAGCCGGATTACTTTTGATTTATCCCATGACCCTTTGCGAGATACGAGACACAGTGTTGCCAACTCCTCAGTAAGGAAAGTAGCTATTGGCTGTCCTAAAAGGTGCTAAATGACATCATCACCTAATTTGCATTATTGACCATGTGCATGTAATTGTGATGGGGGCGGTAGGAGAGAGGAATAACATTGTGGGAGAGACACCCTAAATATGTTTAGAACTACAAATGAACTTTCTTCTGTCAATTCTTGTTTTTTTTTAATGTCACAATTCCAACCTTCCTCCTTTATCCAGGCTTGGGACCGGCTAAAGTGGAGTTAATTCGTTTTCTATTTTCTATTTTATTTTCGTTTTCGTTTTCTTAATTTGGTTTGGTTTTTAACCTTATGGTCCACTTAGGAGACTACAACAAGTCACAGTAAAACATTTTTAACCTTAAAATTTCTATAATTTGTTTTGTATACAATCGACATTAACAATCTAAATGGACCAAAAAGAGACAATAGAAAAACTGTCAATAGCAATGTGAAAAAATGATAGTAACTAGTCTGGCCCTAATTCAGGTGAATTGTTTATTTCCAGACCCCCCTCCACGCACACACACAAGCTGTGCTGGCTCACAGAAAGAGTGGGTCATTGTCATTTTGGTCAAGGCTTTCTATGGCAGGTTCAGCAACTGAGGCAGCTGACTTAAATCAGTAAGCAGCTGATGTGCCAAAAAGCTGCAAAACATTATCAGGCAGCTGGTGCTCATAGAAAGCCTCACCAGACAGCTTCAGTCCATATCGAATGTACAGGATGGAGTTAAGGATCTGCAAGGACATCCGATTTCTAAGTTAGCTTTTTACCACACTCATCTGGCTGAATACTCTCTCGACTTCAGCATTCTTGTGTGGCAATGACATCACAGACACAGCAGCCATGGCAAGTTCTTGAAACGGGTTGATATCAGCTGCATCCCTGAACTTCCAAATCTCACTCCAGAAGCCCAGTGTGTTTTTTGTCTCATTCCATTTACTGAGATGGATGGCAAGCCATTGCTGGACCATCTTGTCCATCTCTGCAGAGGAGTAGCCAAGGAGCTTGGCTATTTTTTCTAGTTCTCCAGGGCTCTTATTGTGCTTTAGAGTTTCCTCCACATTGAAAACTGACTTGTCTGTAATGCTACGATGTTGTCCGGCAGTCTCACCCTCAACTCATTAGTGAGGGAGATGGTGAAGGCTACACACCGCTTTCGGGACATTGTTTTCATCCTCAGGCGCCAGGTGGAGCTCAGCTGCTTTTGACTCAAAAAGGTAACCAAGGTACAGTTTGGGACTGATGTATCAATCTATTGGCCCTTTGAGTACATCACCATTTGCCAGTGGATTCAGCACCCTGCTGCTCACAGACATGATCATGTCACGCCTTGGTCATTGTATTTTGTGTTTTTGTTATATGTTTGGGTAGGCCAGGGTGTGACATGGGTTTATATGTTGTATTCGTATTGGGGTTTGTATTATTTGGGATTGCGGCTGATTAGGGGTATGTCTAGTTAGGCTTGGCTGCCTGAGGCGATTCTCAATCAGAGTCAGGTGCTTGTCGTTGTCTCTGATTGGGTACCGTATTTAGGTAGCCTGAGTGCGCGTTGTATTTGGTGGGTGTTTGTACCTGTCTCTGTGTAGTAGTCACCAAATAGGCTGTAATTAGTTTCTCGTTCCGTTTGTTGTTTTCGTATTTCAGTTATTTCACGTACCGTTTTCATTTATTAAAGTCATGAGTAACCTACACGCTGCATTTCGGTGTGACTCTCTTCATTCAACAGATGAACGACGTTACAGATCAGGCTAACCAAGCTGTCAAGTAGCTTTGATGGACAACTACCTCACCCAGCACTGACTTCAAAAAAGTCAGATCCAATATGTTTTGAGGATCACTTTACATGGAGTATTAAACCTCAGCCATGTAGCAGTGTTCACTGGACTTGGTGACTGCGAAATGCAGCCTAAGCTCCTCCCACTGGTCCAAAATGCCACAGTTGATGGTCTCATATATGCCATTGTAGGCCTCCCTGCGCTTTGGAGACACTGAAAACCAGTTACCACACTTACTTCCGGCGCCGACTGAGATGGCCGCCTCGCTTCGCGTTCCTAGGAAACTATGCAGTTTTTTGTTTTTTTACGTGTTATTTCTTACATTAGTACCCCAGGTCATCTTAGGTTTCATTACATACAGTCGAGAAGAACTACTGAATATAAGATCAGGGTCAACTCACCATCAGTACGACCAAGAATATGTTTTCCGCGACGCGGATCCTGTGTTCTGCCTTACAAACAGGTCAACGGAATGGATCGCATGCAGCGACCCAAGGAAACGACTCCGAAAAAGAGGGAAACGCGGCGGTGTTCTGGTCAGACTCGAAAAAGGGCACATCGCGCACCACTTCCCAGTATTCTTCTTGCCAATGTCCAGTCTCTCGACAACAAGGTTGATGAAATCCGAGCAAGGGTGGCATTCCAGAGGGACATCAGAGACTGCAACGTTCTTTGCTTTACGGAGACATGGCTTACTGGGAAAACGCTATCCAGGGCGGTGCAGCCAACGGGTTTCTCCACGCATCGCGCCGACAGAAACAAACATCTCTCTGGTAAGAAGAGTGGCGGGGCGTATGCCTCATGACTAACGGGACATGGTGTGATGAAGGAAACATACAGGAACTCAAATCCTTCTGTTCACCTGATTTAGAATTCCTCACAATCAAATGTAGACCGCATTATCTTCCAAGAGAATTCTCTTCGATTATAATCACAGCCGTATATATCCCCCCAAGCAGACACATCGATGGCTCT
The DNA here is from genome assembly GCF_021184085.1 of Oncorhynchus gorbuscha. Classification (NCBI taxonomy): domain Eukaryota; kingdom Metazoa; phylum Chordata; class Actinopteri; order Salmoniformes; family Salmonidae; genus Oncorhynchus; species Oncorhynchus gorbuscha. Next base: position 101,068,651 of record NC_060174.1, on the reverse strand, counting down.
GAACGAACTTTATTTAACTCTTTGCAAACTGGAAAACATTTATCCGGAGGCTGCATTCATTGTAGCTGGGGATTTTAACAAAGCCAATCTGAAAACAAGACTCCCTAAATTTTATCAGCATATCGATTGCGCAACCAGGGGTGGTAAAACCTTGGATCATTGTTACTCTAACTTCCGCGACGCATATAAGGCCCTGCCCCGCCCCCCTTTCGGAAAAGCTGACCACGACTCCATTTTGCTGATCCCTGCCTACAGGCAGAAATTAAAACAAGAGGCTCCCACGCTGAGGTCTGTCCAACGCTGGTCAGACCAAGCTGACTCCACACTCCAAGACTGCTTCCATCACGTGGACTGGGATATGTTTCGTATTGCGTCAGATGGGAATATTGACGAATACGCTGATTCGGTGTGCGAGTTCATTAGAACGTGCGTCGAAGATGTCGTTCCCATAGCAACGATAAAAACATTCCCTAACCAGAAACCGTGGATTGATGGCAGCATTCGCGTGAAACTGAAAGCGCGAACCACTGCTTTTAATCAGGGCAAGGTGTCTGGCAACATGACTGAATACAAACAGTGCAGCTATTCCCTCCGTAAGTGTTATGCAGGTGAATGAGGACCCAAAAGCGACTTGGCGAAAACAGAGTCTTTAATCCAGTAAAGTAACTTTACAATCAAAAGGCATAATACTACTCGTAATGACGAGAACAGACTGGAGACTTGATCAAGAACTGCAGGTTGCCTCGGGAAGGCACTTGAACGTAGCAGACTCAGACACCTGCTCACCACGCAGCATCTGAGGGAAACACGACACGACAGGGCAATACATAGACACAGCACGGTGAACAATAGACAAGGATCCGACAGGGCAGGAACGGAAAACAAGGAGAGAAATAGGGACTCTAATCAGGGGAAAAGATAAGGAACAGGTGTGGGAAGACTAAATGATTGATTAGGGGAATAGGAACAGCTGGGAGCAGGAACGGAACGATAGAGAGAAGAGAGAGAGGAAGGGAGAGAGAAAAAAGGGGAACGAACCTAAAAAGACCAGCAGGGGGAAAACGAACAGAAGGAAAAGCAAAATGACAAGATGATATAAGACAAAACATGACAGTACCCCCCCACTCACCGAGCGCCTCCTGGCGCTCTCGAGGAGGAACACTGGCGGCAACGGAGGAAATCATAGATCAAACGGTCCAGCACGTCCCGAGAAAGAACCCAACTCCTCTCCTCAGGACCGTAACGAAAACGATAAAAAGGAAACTAGGGTACTACTCTAAAAAAAAAAAAAAAGGAGACACGGGTAGAGAACTGAAAGCTTTAGAGCAAACAGGACCAAACAGGCCAGGAGAGTAACAACTAGGGACAGACTGAGACACAGCAAGGGCAGGAACAAGAACAGGAGAGATGCGATGGCAGGGAACAGACTGAGACCCAGCAAGACCAGGAGCAGAAGCAGAAAAAAAAAAAAAAATTACCAGACTTCTTCTGCGCGCAGTCCGAACACGCAGCCACGAAACGGCGCGTGTCACGCTCCTGAGTAGGCCACCAAAACCGCTGGCGAATAGAAGCAAGCGTACCCCGAACGCCGGGATGGCCAGCTAACTTGGCAGAGTGAGCCCACTGAAGAACAGCCAGACGAGTAGAAACAGGAACGAAAAGAAGGTTACTAGGACAAGCGCGCGGCGACGCAGTGTGCGTGAGTGCTTGCTTAACCTGTCTCTCAATTCCCCAGACAGTCAACCCGACAACACGCCCAACAGGAAGGATCCCTCGGGATCGGTAGAAGCCACAGAAGAACTAAAGAGACGGGATAAAGCATGAGGCTTGGTGTTCTTAGTACCCGGGCAATAAGAAATAATGAACTCGAAACGAGCGAAAAACAACGCCCAACGAGCATGACGCGCATTCAGTCGTTTGGCATAACGGATGTACTCAAGGTTCTCTTGGTCAGTCCAAACGACAAAAGGAACGGTCGCCCCCTCCAACCACTGTCGCCATTTGCCTAGGGCTAAACGGATGGCGAGCAGTTTGCGGTTAGCCACATCATAGTTACGTTCCGACGGTGACAGGCGATGAGAAAAATACGCACAAGGGTGGACCCCATCGTCAGTATCGGAGCGCTGGGACAGAATGGCTCCCACGCCCACCCCCGACGCGTCAACCTCAACAATAAACGGTTTAGTGACGTCAGGTGCAACAAGGATAGGAGCGGATGCAAAACGCTTCTTGAAGAGAACAGGACAAAAATCATACGACCGGTGAGGAGGAAGGGAGTTGGTTCTGGACCGACTGAAGACCGTGCGCAGACCATGATACTCCTCCGGCACTCCTGTCAAATCACCAGGTTCCTCCTGAGAAGAGGGGACAGAACAAACAGGAGAAATAGCAGACATTAAACACTTCACATGACAAGAAACGTTCCAGGAAAGGATAGAATTACTAGACCAATCAAAAGAAGGATTATGACACACTAGCCAGGGATGACCCAAAACAACAGGTGTAAAAGGTGAACAAAAAATCAAAAAAGAAATGGTCTCACTATGGTTACCAGATACAGTGAGGGTTAAAGGTAGTGTTTCATATAATATACTGGGGAGAGGACTACCATCCAAGGCAAACATGACCGTGGGCTCCCCTAACTGTCTGAGAGGAATGTCATGTTCCCGAGCCCAGGCTTCGTCCATAAAACAGCCCTCCGCCCCAGAGTCTATTAATGCACTGCAGGAAGCTGCCGATCCGGTCCAGCGTAGATGGACCGGTAAAGTAGTACAGGTACTTGACGGAGAGGACCGTCTAGTAGCGCTTATCAGTCGCCCTCCGCTTACTGATGAGCTCTGGCCTTTAACTGGACATGAAATGACAAAATGACCAGCGGAACCGCAATAGAGACAGAGGCGGTTGGTGATTCTCCGTTCCCTCTCCTTAGTCGAAATGCGAATACCCCCAGCTGCATGGGCTCAACACCAGAGTCAGTGGGGAAAGATGGTAGTGTCGGAGAGAGGGGAGACACAGTTAACGCGAGCTCTCTTCTATGAGCTCGGTGACGAAGATCTACCCGTCGTTCAATGCGAATAGCGAGTTCAATCAAAGAATCCACGCTGGATGGAACCTCCCGAGAGAGAATCTCATCCTTAACCTTAGCGTGGAGTCCCTCCAGAAAACGAGCGAGCAACGCCTGCTCGTTCCAGTTACTGGAGGCAGCAAGAGTGCGAAACTCTATAGAGTAATCCGTTATGGATCGATTACCTTGACATAGGGAAGACAGGGACCAGGAAGCTTCTTTCCCAAAAACTGAACGATCAAAAACTCTTATCATCTCCTCTTTAAAGTTCAGATAATTGTTAGTACACTCCGCGCTTGCCTCCCAGATAGCTGTGCTCCACTGCCGAGCCCGACCAGTAAGGAGTGATATGACGTAGGCAATCCGAGCTCTCTCTCTTGAGTATGTGTTGGGTTGGAGAGAGAAAACTATATCACACTGGGTGAGAAAGGAGCGGCACTCAGTGGGCTGCCCAGAATAACATGGTGGGTTATTAACCCTAGGTTCCGGAGGCTCGGAAGACCCGGAAGTAGCTGGTGGCACGAGACGAAGACTCTGATACTGTCCTGAGAGGTCGGAGACCTGAGCGGCCAGGGTCTCAACGGCATGTCGAGCAGCAGACAATTCCTGCTCGTGTCTGCCGAGCATCGCTCCCTGGAACTCGAGAGTAGAGTAGAGAGAATCCATAGTCGCTGGGTCCATTCTTGGTCGGATCCTTCTGTTATGCAGGTGAATGAGGACCCAAAAGCGACTTGGCGAAAACAGAGTCTTTAATCCAGTAAAGTAACTTTACAATCAAAAGGCATAATACTACTCGTAATGACGAGAACAGACTGGAGACTTGATCAAGAACTGCAGGTTGCCTCGGGAAGGCACTTGAACGTAGCAGACTCAGACACCTGCTCACCACGCAGCATCTGAGGGAAACACGACACGACAGGGCAATACATAGACACAGCACGGTGGACAATAGACAAGGATCCGACAGGGCAGGAACGGAAAACAAGGAGAGAAATAGGGACTCTAATCAGGGGAAAAGATAAGGAACAGGTGTGGGAAGACTAAATGATTGATTAGGGGAATAGGAACAGCTGGGAGCAGGAACGGAACGATAGAGAGAAGAGAGAGAGGAAGGGAGAGAGAAAAAGGGGAACGAACCTAAAAAGACCAGCAGGGGGAAAACGAACAGAAGGAAAAGCAAAATGACAAGATGATATAAGACAAAACATGACAGTAAGGCTATCAAACAAGCTAAGCATCAGTACAGAGACAAAGTGGAATCAATTCAATGGCTCAGACACAAGAGGCATGTGGCAGGGTCTACAGTCAATCACGGACTACAAGATGAAATCCAGCCCAGTCACGGACCAGGATGTCTTGCTCCCAGGCAGACTAAATAACTTTTTTGCCCGCTTTGAGGACAATACAGTGACACTGACACGGCCTGCAACGAAAACATGTGGTCTCTCCTTCACTGCAGCCGAGGTGAGTAAGACATTTAAACGTGTTAACCCTCGCAAGGCTGCAGGCCCAGACGGCATCCCCAGCCGCGCCCTCAGAGCATGCGCAGACCAGCTGGCCGGTGTGTTTACGGACATATTCAATCAATCCCTATACCAGTCTGCTGTTCCCACATGCTTCAAGAGGGCCACCATTGTTCCTGTTCCCAAGAAAGCTAAGGTAACTGAGCTAAACGACTACCGCCCGTAGCACTCACTTCCGTCATCATGAAGTGCTTTGAGAGACTAGTCAAGGACCATATCACCTCCACCCTACCTGACACCTAGACCCACTCCAATTTGCTTACCGCCCAAATAGGTCCACAGACGATGCAATCTCAACCACACTGCACACTGCCCTAACCCACCTGGACAAGAGGAATACCTATGTGAGAATGCTGTTCATCGACTACAGCTCGGCATTCAACACCATAGTACCCTCCAAGCTCGTCATCAAGCTCGAGACCCTGGGTCTCAACCCCGCCCTGTGCAACTGGGTACTGGACTTCCTGACGGGCCGCCCCCAGGTGGTGAGGGTAGGCAACAACATCTCCTCCCCGCTGATCCTCAACACGGGGGCCCCACAAGGGTGCGTTCTGAGCCCTCTCCTGTACTCCCTGTTCACCCACGACTGCGTGGCCACGCACGCCTCCAACTCAATCATCAAGTTTGCGGACGACACAACAGTGGTAGGCTTGATTACCAACAACGACGAGACGGCCTACAGGGAGGAGGTGAGGGCCCTCGGAGTGTGGTGTCAGGAAAATAACCTCACACTCAACGTCAACAAAACTAAGGAGATGATTGTGGACTTCAGGAAACAGCAGAGGGAACACCCCTATCCACATCGATGGAACAGTAGTGGAGAGGGTAGCTAGTTTTAAGTTCCTCGGCATACACATCACAGACAAACTGAATTGGTCCACTCACACTGACAGCGTCGTGAAGAAGGCGCAGCAGCGCCTATTCAACCTCAGGAGGCTGAAGAAATTCGGCTTGTCACCAAAAGCACTCACAAACTTCTACAGATGCACAATCGAGAGCATCCTGGCGGGCTGTATCACCGCCTGGTACGGCAACTGCTCCGCCCTCAACCGTAAGGCTCTCCAGAGGGTAGTGAGGACTGCACAACGCATCACCGGGGGCAAACTACCTGCCCTCCAGGACACCTACACCACCCGTTGTTACAGGAAGGCCATAAAGATCATCAAGGACATCAACCACCCGAACCACTGCCTGTTCACCCCGCTATCATCCAGAAGGCGAGGTCAGTACAGGTGCATCAAAGCTGGGACCGAGAGACTGAAAAACAGCTTCTATCTCAAGGCCATCAGACTGTTAAACAGCCACCACTAACACTGAGTGGCTGCTGCCAACACACTGTCATTGCTTTTTTCCATCTACGTAACATTGCAAAAATCAGAAACTTTCTGTCCAAAAATGATGCAGAAAAATTAATCCATGCTTTTGTCACTTCTAGGTTAGACTACTGCAATGCTCTATTTTCCGGCTACCCGGATAAAGCACTAAATAAACTTCAGTTAGTGCTAAATACGGCTGCTAAAATCCTGACTAGAACCAAAAAATTTGATCATATTACTCCAGTGCTAGCCTCTCTACACTGGCTTCCTGTCAAAGCAAGGGCTGATTTCAAGGTTTTACTGCTAACCTACAAAGCATTACATGGGCTTGCTCCTACCTACCTCTCTGATTTGGTCCTGCCGTACATACCTATACGTACGCTAGGGTCACAAGACGCAGGCCTCCTAATTGTCCCTAGAATTTCTAAGCAAACAGCTGGAGGCAGGGCTTTCTCCTATAGAGCTCCATTTTTATGGAACGGTCTGCCTACCCATGTCAGAGACGCAAACTCGGTCTCAACCTTTAAGTCTTTACTGAAGACTCATCTCTTCAGTGGGTCATATGATTGAGTGTAGTCTGGCCCAGGAGTGGGAAGGTGAACGGAAAGGCTCTGGAGCAACGAACCGCCCTTGCTGTCTCTGCCTGGCCGGTTCCCCTTTTTCCACTGGGATTCTCTGCCTCTAACCCTGTTACGGGGCTGAGTCACTGGCTTGCTGGGGCTCTCTCGTGCCGTCCCTGGGGGGATGCGTCACCTGGGGGTTGATTCACTGTTGTGGTCGGCCTGTCTGGGTTCCCCCCTTGGGTTGTACCGTGTCGGAGATCTTTGTGGGCTATACTCGGCCTTGTCTCAGGATGGTAAGTTGGTGGTTGAAGATTTCCCTCTAGTGGTGTGGGGGCTGTGCTTTGGCAAAGTGGGTGGGGTTATATCCTTCCTGTTTGGCCCTGTCCGGGGTGTCCTCGGATGGGGCCACAGTGTCTCCTGACCCCTCCTGTCTCAGCCTCCAGTATTTATGCTGCAGTAGTTTATGTGTCGGGGGGCTAGGGTCAGTTTGTTTATCTGGAGTACTTCTCCTGTCCTATTCGGTGTCCTGTGTAAATCTAAGTGTGCGTTCTCTAATTCTCTCCTTCTCTCTCTTTCTTTCTCTCTCGGAGGACCTGAGCCCTAGAACCATGCCCCAGGACTACCTGACATGATGACTCCTTGCTGTCCCCAGTCCACCTGGCCATGCTGCTGCTCCAGTTTCAACTGGCCTGGGCCCTAGGACCATGTCCCAGGACTACCTGACATGAGGACTCCTTGCTGTCCCCAGTCCACCTGGCCATGCTCCTGCTCCAGTTTCAACTGTTCTGCCTTACTATTATTCAACCATGCTGGTCATTTATGAACATTTGAACATCTTGGCCACGTTCTGTTATAATCTCCACCCGGCACAGCCAGAAGAGGACTGGCCACCCCACATATGCTCTCTAATTCTCTCTTTCTTTCTCTCTCTCGGGAGGACCTGAGCCCTAGGACCGTGCCCCAGGACTACCTGACATGATGGCTCCTTGCTGTCCCCAGTCCACCTGACTGTGCTGCTGCTCCAGTTTCAACTGTTCTGCCTTATTATTATTTGACCATGCTGGTCATTTATGAACATTTGAACATCTTGGTCATGTTCTGTTATAATCTCTACCCGGCACAGCCAGAAGAGGACTGGCCACCCCACATAGCCCGGTTCCTCTCTAGGTTTCTTCCTAGGTTTTGGCCTTTCTAGGGAGTTTTTCCTAGCCACCGTGCTTTTACACCTGCATTGTTTGCTGTTTGGGGTTTTAGGCTGGGTTTCTGTACAGCACTTTGAGATATCAGCTGATGTACGAAGGGCTATATAAATAAATTTGATTTGATTTGATTTGATTTGTTTGACACTGACCCAACTCCAGCCATTTTAATAATGGGAATTGATGGGAAATGATGTAAATATATCACTAGCCACTTTAAACAATGCTACCTTATATAATGTTACTTACCCTACATTATTCATCTCATATGCATATGTATATACTGTACTCTACATCATCGACTGCATCCTTATGTAACACATGTATCACTAGCCACTTTAACTATGCCACTTTGTTTACTTTGTCTACACACTCATCTCATATGTATATACTGTACTTGATACCATCTACTGTATGCTGCTCTGTACCATCACTCATTCATATATCCTTATGTACATGTTCCTTATCCCCTTACACTGTGTATAAGACAGTAGTTTTGGAATTGTTAGTTAGATTACTTGTTGGTTATCACTGCATTGTCGGAACTAGAAGCACAAGCATTTCGCTACACTCGCATTAACATCTGCTAACCATGTGTATGTGACAAATAAAATTAGATTTGATTTGAAATCAAATTTGATTTGATTTGATTTGATTTGATTCTAGTATCCATTCTAGAAGGTTAATATCCATTCTAGAAGGTTAATATCCATTCTAGTATCCATTCTAGAAGGTTAATATCCATTCTAGTATCCATTCTAGAAGGTTAATATCCATTCTAGTATCCATTCTAGAAGGTTAATATCCATTCTAGTATCCATTCTAGAAGGTTAATATCCATTCTAGTATCCATTCTAGAAGGTTAATATCCATTCTAGAAGGTTAATATCCATTCTAATTCCTAATTATATGGCCCCACTGCAGTTACCATTATCAGTGGTGTAAAGTACTTGAGTAAAAATACTGTAAAGTACTACTTAAGTCGTTTTGGGGGGTATCTGTACTTTACTATTTATATTTTTTTACAACTGTTACAACTTTTCTACAACACTACATTCCTGAAGAAAATAATGTACTTTTTACTCCATGCATTT